>NC_060125.1:239149398-239452314 GCF_021461395.2 Schistocerca americana | reverse complement strand
TTCGGGGAGAAGATGAGACAGCAAGGTCATCGGTCTCATCGGATTAGGGAAGAACGGGGAAGGAAGTCGACCGTGCCCTTTCAAAGGAACCACCCCGGCATTTGCCTAGAGCGATTTAGGAAAATCACGGAAAACCTAAATCAGCATGGCTGGACGCGGGATTGAACCGTCGTCCTCCCGAATGTGATTCCAGTGTGCTAGCCACTGCGCCACCTCACTCGGTAACGAATAGGAGTTGTTGGTTATGGTGCCTATAAAGCTAAACATGCTCACTAGCACGCGATGTGATTTGTCCAACGGCTGCTGTCTTTCGCTGTCAAAGCACCGGTGGTGTAAATAGGGTAACTGTGGACCAAGCTGAACTTAGACTTTGCTCTATCCCCGACCCCCAAATATCAGATTATTTAGCGAGCGCAGGCATCGCCTGAAGGGGAAACTCTGACCGTGAGAAATAAATTTGTGGAGCAGTCATTACCCGCAAACAAATTTTATTTCTAACGGTCGCAGTTCCCACAACAGGTGATGCCTGTTTTCGTTGTTAGAGACTCGGAATACATAGAGCATGGCACACTCTGCAAGAGATCTGAAGATGATGCTGCTGAGTAAGTTTTTGAGGAGACCAAGCCAAACAGTTAAGGTCATCAGTCTCCTAATCAATCCCCCCTCCCCTCTGCCCCGCCCCCTATCCACAAAGGACAGAAGCAGTGGTCTCAATCTGTAGTAAATTCTGCGTGCATGTGAGAGGAAGTGTTTTAAATGTTTGCTTAGCGTGTATCTGAGGTGGAATATGGGAACCAGCCCGGTATTCACCTAGCAAGAATCACATCCAGGCTGGCCGGTACAACCGTCCCTTGTCGTTAATGCGCCGTATGGATTCAATCCGGAGCCGACATACCTCTCCGTCCCGCAAGCGGTCGCGTTAACACGCGCGGCTACTCGAGCAAGTAGTTCTGAATATGCTCGCTTCTAACGAAGTGAAATACGTCAATAAATGAAAGTTGTATCCGACTAATGCTCGTCCACATTTTTATCAGATTACTATTTAATCCTCATCGCAATCAGATCAATAGGACTTTACAAAGAAATAATAAGTACACATTCGTGAAGGTATGTTCCGTCTATGCAACTAACTGAAGATAGTTTGTTTACTGCCATACGCGTTTCCCTTCTTTTATTTGAAAAGCATCATCAGTGGCCTGTAATACATGTTCCTTTTTATACATATAATATAGTTATATATAGTTTTATACATATAATATAGGTACAATATATTGCTACGTTACATTTTGTAGTGTTTTTCTCTTTTTTTAGGTTAGAATCAACTTTTGTAGCACAAATTTCGTGATGTGAAATCATCGTTCGATGTTACTATTTCCAGCACTGGTAGCTCATGCGTGTGGTCCTGGAGATGTATACATTACTTTCCATGCACCAGTTGGCCGATTTCCGACGTTCTTTCACCCACATTTGATTCATCACATCGCATACAACACTTGCACTTTGCATTTCGTGTTCAACGTAAGTGTTTTTCCGGTGTGTGGTGTTGCCAACTATCGTTGTTTGTTTATCTGTCGTCTTTTGTGTGTGTGTGTGTGTGTGTGTGTGTGTGTGTGTGTGCGAGCACGTACATTTGCTGTATGTGAATGCGTCATTCTTTCTTGAGACTGATTTTTTATTTATTTTTATTTTTTGGGATACTTGTTTGTGTGTATTTGGCAGTGTATAAATGTGTCATTCTTTATTGAGAGTATGATTATATATATACGTGTGTGTATGCGCGCGCATTTGTATGTGTGTGTGTGTGTGTGTGTGTGTGTGTGTGTGTGTGTGTGTGTGTGTGTGTGAGAGAGAGAGAGAGAGAGAGAGAGAGAGAGAGAGAGAGAGAGAGAGAGAGAGAAGGGGGGAGAGGAAGCTTCATTAATTATTTATTCTGATCTCTGCTTGTTACCGTTTTTGTGGCTAGCATGATCAGAGAGTTGTTGCTTATATGGATTTGGTCATGCTGGGCACCCAAACAATAACAAACAGAGATCCAAAATGTAACCAGAATAAATAATTAATGAATATTCCTCTGCCCCTCTCTCACTGACACACACACACACACACACACACACACACACACACACACACAAGCGAAAACTATCAAATCACATCACAACACATACAAAAGACGACACAGATAAACACACAACGAAAGTTGCCAACACTAAAACACACACATACTGAACACAAAACGCAAAGTGCAAGTGATGTATGCGATGGGTTGAATCAAATGTGGTTGAAAGAACGCGGGAAATCGACCAACAGGAGCATGGAAGCTAATGAATACATCTTCAGGACCACGCGCATGAGCTAACGGCGGTGGAAATAGTCAGTAACATAATTTCACAAAAGTTGACTCCAACCTAAAAAAACAAGACAAACACTACAAAATGTAACACAGCAACATATTGTAACTAGCATAATATTTATTATATATATGAAAAGAAACATGTATTACAGCCACTGATGCTGCTTCAGAAATAAAAGAAGCGAAACTGAACAAACTGCCTTCAATTAGTTGCATAGATTGAACATACGTCCACGAATTTTAAAGCAACTGAGGAAGACGGAAAACAGAAAAAATGACAAAAAAGTACACAGTATCTTGACAACAGATTCTAAACATGTAAAACATTCAATCCAAAGTCTTAGTGCTTGCAACAATAACGCGACTGTCTCCACTTTTTCATCGCTGACCAGTGCAAAGCCATAACACACAAACGCTTATTATACTGACTGGTTAATTATATGCTTCAGCCTCAGCTGTCACAAATCGTATCATTACCGGTTTCGATTGCTCAGCGATGTCTTTTAGTAAAGAGGAAAGCTACAAAGGGCGTGCTCTGTAGCGCTTATATATGCCGGATTTAGCTGAGCGATACGCAGCTAGCGCCTGTTGGCGGGCGATATTTAAGAGTGCGATAGCGGCGCTATTACCGCAGAGGGACTAGGCAACAGGCGGGTGCAGGCACTGCTGTGGCTTCTGTGCAACGTGGCCTCGTTGCACCACAGATTCCCTACAGCTGTAAGGCTTCAGTTGGCTCACCGTATCCTCCCGTTTGGGCGACGTCAACAAGCTGCTGCTTCACTCAACTGACAGCCAACACTTTCTCAAATTCCGTCCTAATCGTCGATACGACTGTCTTCCACGTGTAATGAAAGTACAAAAAACAAAGGCAATTGCGGCCATATGACTGATACATTTACTAGAAGCCAACTCAACCACTACGCCCATCAAGAAGGTCGTGACCTCTGTGGAGTATCACAGTGGACTAGTACTCTTTGTTGAGCGTGAATTTTTCACTTAACTTTCCAGGAGGACCTGCATCATCATTATCGCTGTTGTACATGCAGAAAAGAGAAGACTCTTCAAACGTTTATGGATACTCTCATTTGGATGGTACAGCAGTGGCAGAGTGTAGAATGTAAGTAACTGTCAATACGTTGAGCGAAAATTCACAACTGGTGAAGCTAGAGGACCGAGTGTCATTTACAGACGCATGTCGCAGTGTGGCATTTCTCGGAGATACTGTCCAGTTTGTAACGAGGAGTGTTATTTACATTTTTGAGAGCGAGAAGACAATCATATCAAAATGAAAGAAAGTTTATTTCGAAGTAATTTTAAACTTACAAAACTTGGGTGGCTATAAATTTGAAAATTTTCCGATTTTGTTAAAATGTATCGACATACAAGGGAACAGTTCGACCGCAATTACTAAAATCACTCCATGTTACATAGGTGACCCCACCTCTCTAATTCATACACACAAAGGCCAACGACCATCCACATCGTTACAGCCGATTGTTCGGGCAAAATATTAAGAATACTGTTTTCTGCCGGTTCGACCAAGTTCTGATTCGTAGTACGAGATAACCGAAATGCGAGAAAGCGCGTAAACGGTTACAAGAAGAAAGTCGTCTTTGGCTAAGAGAAGCTGAGTACAGTAAATCAGGGGAGGATAAAGAAAACGCTAGTATTCAACACTGCTCTTCTAGTAAGTTCCTATTGGAAAGCCGGCCGGAGTGGCCGAGAGGTTTTAGGCGCTACAGTCTGGAACCGCGAGACCGCTACCGTCGCAGGTTCGAATCCTGCCTCGGGCATGGATGTGTGTGATGTCCTTAGGTTAGTTAGGTTTAAGTAGTTCTAAGTTCTAGGGGATTGATGACCTCAGAAGTTAAGTCCCTTAGTGCTCAGAGCCATTTGAACCTATTGGAAAAGTACGGTTGGCTTCCGTTGTTTAGAGGATGACGAGCAGCCACTCCACCCTCGGACACGCAAAGAATCGAAGTACCATGTACAAAACAACTTCAAACGTTAGTTGTTCACGCATCTCAATATTTGTGACGTCGTATCTCCAGAAAATACACTGACGGAACAAAAATCGCAGCACCAAAAAGTAATTAATGTAGAGAAATGAAACTCTGGTGATGGAACAGCCATGGGTTCGCCACTGTCACCAGCAATAGCGAATTTTTTCATGGAGGGCTTTGAAGACCGAGCGTTGAGCAGTGCTCACCTCCGCCCATCATGCTTCTACAGATACGTCGACGATACTTTTTTAATCTGGCCACACGGCACCAACACGCTGCAGCAGTTCGTCGAACATTTAAATGGTGTACATCCAAACGTAAAATTTACATTGGAGGTAGAGTAGGAAGGGAAGTTACCTTTTTTAGATGTATTGGTAGAGCGAAAGCCGGATGGACGACTGGGCCATTCTGTGTACAGGAAGCCAACCCATACAGACTTATATCTGCATAGCCATAGCTTCCATCATCCGTCTCAGAAGAGAGCTATGCTGAATAATAGCTCAATACTTTAGTACACAGAGCCAGGACTATTTCCGACGAGGACCACCTCGGTCCCGAGATTAACCATTTGACGACTGTTTTCAAGAGTAATGGTTATTCTGCCGGTGAAATTAAATCAGTATTGTCCAAGAACGTAAGACACGATGCCGGCCACCGAGCGGGGTGGCGCAGTGGTTAGACACTGGACTCGCATTCGGGAGGACGACGGTTCAATCCCGCGTCCGGCCATCCTGATTTAGGTTTTCCGTGATTTCCCTAAATCACTCCAGGAAAATGCCGGGATGGTTCCTCTGAAAGGGTACGGCCGACTTCCTTCCCAATCCTTCCCTAATCCGATGAGACCGATGACCGCGCTGTCTGGTCTCCTTCCCCAAACCAACCAACCAACCACGATGCCGCCCATGTACAAGAACGGGACCAACACACAGCGCGGCTTCCTTTTTGCGGTGCTACAACGAGCAAGATAGCCAGAGTCCTGAAGAGGCAAGGAATAATACCAGTTTTCCGATCACCTAGGAAAATTAAGGAAATGTTGAGGTCGGTCAAAGATAGTCTCGGCTTAAGAGTGCCGGGAATTTATACTATTCCTTGCGAATGCGGCAAGAATTACGTGGGCCAGTCTGTAAGAACCGTTGCCGACCGCTGCATCGAGCACCAGCGCCACCTGAAATACAGGTATTTGGAAAAATCACCGGTGGCTGAACATAGCCTGCTTAACAAGCGTAAGATTTTATTTGAAGAAACCAGAGTAATAGCCCACGCATCGAATTACTGGGACTCTGTGATCCGGGAAGCAGTCGAAATTAGACTTAGCGATAATAACTTTAACAGAGACAACGGCTATGCACTTAGCAACAATTGGAAGAGTGCACTGGATAAAGAAAAATTGCAGAGAAAAGCTTCCCGCACTTTACCTCCTGATTCAAGGGATGGCGCTGCAAGCAACGCAGGATAGAAACTACATCTATGGAAGTAGAGGGCACCACTTCACTACGCGCCATATCGCTGTTGCTATGACGCATTCCAGCCAATCAGAAGCCGTCCTTTGCATATAAAAGTGGGAACCTCGCTAGTTCACGACAGTCAGTTTTAGCCCTGACGACGACCATGGAGGTAGTGGTCGAAAGCTTGGAGTTTTATCCTGAATTGACGCAGCATGTATACCGAGAGATTTTTATTCAAGAAATACGTCGCGAAAGACTTCGTAGCCTTTGGAGATACATTTGTCTAGGTATATATGTAATTGATTAACATTGCAAGATCATGGATTAATGTAAAGGCGAGATAGGCAATTTCAAATGTGAAATGCTGGTATATTAATAGGCGTTGTAACCTCTAGAATGTTGAATGCAAGCATGCAATGGTGCATGCGTTGTGTTGTACAGGGGCCGGATGGCAGTTTGTGAGATGGAGTTTCATGCCTGTTGCACTTGGTCGGTCAATACCGGAACGGTTAAAGCTCTTTGTGGATGACGCTGGAGTTGCCATCCGGTGATCTTTTCACAAATGCTCGCTTGGAGTCAGATCTGGTGATCGAGCAGGCCAAGGCAACATGCTGACACACCGTATATCATGTTGGGTTACAGCAGCAGTATGTGGGCGAACGTTATCCTGCTGGAAAACAGCCCCTGGAATGCTGTTCATGAACGGCACCACAACAGGACGAATCACCAGATTAACGTAGAAATTTGGAATCTGCGTAGGTGGGATAACCACGGGAGTGCTCCTGCTACACGAAATCGCACGGCAGACCGTAGCTCCACGTGTACGTCCAGTGAGGCTAGAACGAAGACAGGTTGGTTGCAGCAGGCCGTCAACTGGCCTCTTCCTAACCAATACACGGCCATCACTGGCACCGAGACAGAAACAGTTTTTATCATAAAACGAAACAGACATCCACCCTACCCTCCAATGGGCTCTCGCATGACACGACTGAAGTCGCAAATGGTGGTGGTTTGGGGGGGGGGGGGGGGGTTAGTGGAATGCACGCTACAGGGCATCTGGCTAGGACCTGTCCTTGAAGTAACCGATTTGTATGAGTTCGTTGTATCACTGTGGTGCCAAACGCTGCTCAAATTGCTGCTGCAGATGCTGTACGATGCGCCAGAGCCGTACGCCGAACATGTGGTCTTCCTGCGACCGTACATTCACGTGATCACCGCTGCCGGCAATCACGCACAGTGGCTGCAATCCTGCCAACTCTTTCTGTAGCCTAATTACACGACCTCGGTCAAACTCAGTGATGTGTTGATAATGGCGTCTTCGTCGCCTTGAAGGCATTCTTGACTGACATCAAAATGGTTCAAATGGCTCTAAGCACTATGAGGTCATCAGTCCCCTAGACTTAGAACTGCGTAAACCTAACCTAAGGACATCACACACATTCATGCCCGAGGTAGGATTCGAACCTGCGAGCGTAGCAGCAGCGCGGTTCCGGACTGAAGCGCCTAGGACCGCTTGGTCACAGCGGCGGCTGACTGACATCCATTTCACACGTCCAATCTCAAAGGTAACTAACGCTCACGACCGTCACAGCATGAACTTACAGCGAATCTGATTTGCATTCTCACAGTGGCGTTACTTGCGCCATTCGTATGCGACTGGAGCGAAATCTGAGCAGACACCGGGTGTACCGGGTGATCAAAAAGTCAGTATAAAGTTGAAAACTGAATAAATCACGGAATAATGTAGATAGAGAGGTACAAATTGACACACATGCTTGGAATGACATGGGGATTTATTAGAACCAAAAAAATACAGAAGTTCAAAAAATGTCCGACAGATGACGCTTCATCTGATCCGAGGCGTAATAATTAGCATAACAAAGTATGACAAAGCAAAGATGATGTTCTTTACAGGAAATGCTCAATATGTCCACCATCATTCCTCAACAATAGCTGTAGTCGAGGAATAATGTTGTAAACAGCACTATAAAGCATGTCCTGAGTTAAGGTGAGGCATAGCGTCGGATGTTGTCTTTCAGCATCCCTAAGAATGTCGGTCGATCACGATACACTTGCGACTTCAGGTAACCCCAAAGCCCATAATCGCACGGACTGAGGTCTGGGGACCTGAAAAGGCCAAGCATGACGAAAGTGGCGGCTGAGCACACGATCATCGCCAAACGACCCGCGCAAGAGATCTTTCACGTGTCTAGCAATATGGGGTGGTGCGCCATCCTGCATAAACATCGTAAGTTCCAGTAGGTGTTTATCGCCAGGCTGGGGATGATGCGATTCTGTAACATATCGGCGTACCTCTCACCCGTCACGGTAGCAGTTACAAAACCAGAATCACGCATTTCCTCGAAGAAAAAAGGCCCGATAACGGTAGATGTGGTGAATCCAACTCATACCGTGACTTTCTCGTCGTGCAATGGAGTTTCCACGACAGTTCTAGGATTTTCGGTAGCCCAAATTCTGCAGTTGTGGGCGTTGACAGACCCTCGGAGCGTGAAATGAGCTTCGTCGGTCCACAACACGTTACTCAACCAATCGTCATCTTCCGCAATCTTTTGAAACGTCCACACCGCATATGCCCTCCACTTCACTAAATCGCCAGGTAACAGTTCATGATGCCGATGGATTTTGTACGGATAGCATCGGAGGGTACGCCTAAGTGCCAACCAAACAGTAGTGTATGGAATGCCGGTGCGACGTGCGACTGCACGAGCGCTGACTTCCCCGTGCATAGACGAACCCGCTACAGTCTCCATTCTTCCTGAACTGTCTCAGCAGCATTACGGCTTGTGCTCGGTCGGCCACTACGGGGTCTATCGTCTAAACAACTCGTGGCTTCGAACTTCGAAATCATTCTCGCCACAGCTGCATTTGTCAACGGACCTTTACCCGTTCGATTCCCCTTCCTATGGAGATAGGATCGTAACACTGAACTAGCACATTCCCCATTCTGATAATACAACTACACTAAAAGCGCCTTTTCAGATAACGTCAACAGGTTGCGACTGCTGGTGCATCTGAGTCTCTAATTACAACACCTTTTATTCACGATTGTCACGCGCAGTCATTGGCGTTTTGCTGTCCAGCGCCATCTGTCGGACATTTTGTGAACTTTTTTTTTAACCCCATGTCATTCCAAACATGTGTGTCAATTTTTACCTCTCTATCTACACTATTCCGTGGTTTATTAAGTTTTCAAATTTATACTGACTTTTTGATCACCCGGTAGAAACACGCTACCAACTTTCGTTCATGTCGAACAACTCCATCTTGGTGTTACGATTCTTTTTCCGCCAGTGTATGTGTCACACAATGGCTACTTTTACAGGTTCATTCAGTGGTATAAAGCAACGGCCTGGCCGCAGTGGATACACCGGTTACCGACGGATCACCAAAGTTAAGCGCTGTCGGGCGTGGCCAGCACTTGGATGGGTGACCATCCGGGCCGCCATGAGCTGTTGCCATTTTTCGGGGTGCACTCAGCCTCGTGATGCCAACTGAGGAGATACTCGGCCAAACAGTAGCAACTCCGGTCCAAGCAAACCATCATAACGACCGAGAGAGCGGTGTGCTGACCACACGCCCCTCCTATCCGCATTCTCATCTGAGGATAACACGGCGGTCGGATGGTCCCGATGGGCCACTTGTGGCCTGATGACGGAGTGCAGTGGTATAACATATGTGAATACTGTCTGTAATACGTTACGAATACAGTTAGTAGTAAACGAGGTTGTAAAATTTCATGCCTGTTTTGCTGCATAAAGAGCGAAAATGTAATAAGCAATTAATCTTTTTCATTCCGTTAATTCGTGGAGGGGTGTCGGGTAGAAAAAGTTTCGGTAACGTTCGAAATTATGTTTAAAATTTGTTCGAAGACGCTAATTGCTCTCAGATACTGGTTGATTATAGTCTGGATAAATTTCATGCTATGAATTATGCTGCTTCAAGACATGTACAAAGTTTGTAACTTTAATACCATCATGTTAAACCTTTAACGTGATGTTATAGCTCTTAACCTGTAGTTTATGACAGCGTTTTAACTTCGGTCGATAATTACAGGAAACACTGGAGTCCAAATTTTTTGTGGCCCATGGAAGCAGTTAGGCAGGCAACCAGCAACTGTGAATGGGTGACCATTGTAGCCGTTTAGTAATATAAAAGAGCCAAACACGTAATGTCGTCCGCACACTGCGCAATTGAAAAGGAACGCAACGGACAGGCGACCTAAATCGGCAACTGGTTGCCGACTGTGTGGGAACGCAGATCAGCACACTGCGCAACTCTAAAACGAGAAACTGCATTTAGCCTGTGCGAGCGTGTGGGAAAGGGGGTACTGGTTGTTGCGACCTGCTTCTTTTGGTTACAGTCGACATGTCGAATACAGACTTAAGCTCAGAAGAAGATGTAGTGGTACACGATTTAACGTAGTATTCGAGCTCACAGCTCAGGGATTGCATTCCGAACTGTCCGTATCCTTCCTCACCCTTTGCTTTGGCTGCAAAATTCTCTTGCAGAAGGTTTCTCTCACCATCTGAATTCCAAACTAAATCCTTTGGGATAGATGCCATTGCCTGAATGACATTTGGCGACTTGTACCACGGAGGCGAGATGGTGTACCTCAAAGACAGCCAACTCGATCACCAAAATCGAATTGAAACAAATGTTACCATTAGATAACGAATTCTGATAACAACAAGCCAAAAAACTTTGAAAAAATATAGGCATTACCGGAAACTGTCGCAGGAAATTTCGTGAAAAAAATCAGCCGCGCGTAATACACTATTACTAATAATATTAAGGAATTATTCGAATGGGACGGACACAGGTAGATGTGACGTACATGTACAAACAAATGATTACAATTTCAAAGAAATTAGATGATCTATTCAAGAGAAAGAGCTTCACAAACTGACCAAATCAATAAAGCATGGTCCACCTCTGGACCCTGTGCAAGCAGTTATTCGGCTTGGCAATGATTTAACAAGAGTTTTTGTATGTCCTACCGAGGGAAATCGTGTCAAATTCTGTCCAAATGGCGTGTTATGGAGAGAGATCAGGCGTCCTTGGTGGCCAAGGTAGTATTAGGCAAGCACGAAGAGAAGCAGCAGAAACTGTCACCATTTGCGGGCGAACATTATCGTGCTGAAAATATGTTCAAATGGTTCAAATGGCTCTGAGCACTATGGGACTTAACATCTGTGGTCATCAGTCCCCTAGAACTTAGAACTACTTAAACCTAACTAACCTAAGGACATCACACACATCTATGCCCGAGGCAGGATTCGAACCTGCGACGTAGCAGTCGCGCGGTTCCGGACTGAGCGTCTAGAACCGTTAGACCACCGCGGCCGGCTGAAAATATGTAAGCTCAGGGCAACAAGGAGGGGGAATAGAATATTGTCGACGTACGGCAGTGCTGCAAGTGTGATACGGATGAGAACCGAAGGGTCCTACTGAAATGAAATGCCTCCTACCCCCAATCCATCTCTGCTGGTTGTCGAGCCGTATGCCGGGCGACTGTCGGGTTGGTACCTCACCGATGTCCGCGACGTCTCCACATACACCTTGGCTGGTCATCAGTGCTCAGTTCGAAGCAGGTCTCATTACCGAAGACAATTCTACTCGAATCAAAGAGTTTCCAGGCCTAAGACAAGATCGTAGACGCCCCGGACAGTGATGGGATACCAACTTGACTGTCGCCCGCTATATGGCCTGAAAACCAGGAGTGAACGTCTGGGCCGGCCAGTGTGGCCGAGCGGTTCTAGGCGCTACGGTCTGTAACCGCGCGACCGCTACGGTCGCAGGTTCGAATCCTGCCTCGGGCATGGATGTGTGCGATGTCCTTTGGTTAGTTAGGTTTAAGTTGTAGGGGACTGATGACCTCACATGTTAAGTCCTATAGTGCTCAGAACCATTTGAACAATTTTGAACGTCTGGGGACCCATTTCATTTCATAGCAGAACCCTTTTGGTTGTCATCCGCAGCACCCTTACAGCACAGATCTGTTCTACACCCGTTTTGTTGACCTTCAGAGCAAGCCCCTCTGAGCTTACATTTCGGCAAGATAATGGGTGCCAGAACATGGCGAGAGATTCTACTGCCTGTCCTCGTGCTTGCCAAACCCTGCCTCGGCCAGCGAGGTCGTTGGACCTCTCCCCAAATTAAAACATTTGGAGCATTACGGACAGGGCCCTCTAACTATGTTGTGATTTTGACGATCTAACGCTCCACTTGGACAGAACTTGGCACGATATCCCTCAAGAGGCCATACAAAAACTCTGCCATCAACGCCAAGTCGAGTAAGTGCTTGTATAAGGGCCAGAGGTGGGCCAACGCGTTACTGACTTGCTCAATTTGTGAAGCTCTTTCTCTTCAATGAATTATCCAATTTTTCTTTAAAATCGTAATCATTTGTTTGTACATGTACAGCACGTTTACCAACTGTCGGTCTATTCGGATGATTCCATTGAGGTGCGAAGTGTTTTTTTGATTTTTTTGTCTTAGAATGTACATCTTTTCCACACTTACGATACCTTCATTCGCAGCTAACGAACCTAGAAAAAACAGCTTACCAGGAACGCACGTGTTCGCTACTACTACATCGAGAACAGCGGTGGCAGAGGCTAAGCCATATCTGCACCGGCAGGTTTCCTGTGGCGGTCAGCGCCATTTCCGCTCCCGGGTACCGCCGCGTCTGCCTGTTAACTAACACGTCTCTGGCCAAACCAGCTACATTCTACGGAGCGTTACGCTACCAGTTTTTAAACAGAGAGTCATCCATGAGATAGAAGGAGTTGTTCGAGAGAAATGATTTTAGATTAGTATATGTTTCAGGTTAGTTTATGTTATTGGGCAATTGACCAAAAATTTATTAAAATTTCGCGGAACGACATTTTTAATATATTCTCTTGCTTCTGCAACTGAACCATTTAATCTTATTTTAGCTGTTTCATTTAGAACAATAATTACACTCCGCATGACCAACGATCCATATTGATACATACGATTTCTCCAGGAACACTTTTCGCATCCCCTAGATAACACTTACCCACCATCATTGAATACGATAGCATTAAAGAGACGTGTTGTGCATTTCAAAGTTGACTGTAATATCGCTCAGTGCTATCAAGAGTCTCACTTGTTCGTTTCCTCAGCAATTAGGTAACAGCAGCCGATGGCCTGCCAGAGAGAGAGAGAGAGAGAGAGAGAGAGAGAGAGAGAGAGAGATAAGAGGGGGCATAAGCCATTTCCTATTACACTCGACCAATGAAAACTCCTCGCGTCATCTTCACGTGCTACAGAAGGGACAACACTTGTCTCACAGCCGGCGAACGACGCAAAGATCGAATATCTCTCGGGTAAGGAGATTCCTTCTGCCAAGTGTCAACAGCCTCCTTAGAGGGTTATGAGTGGGTAGAAGACAGCGCTTGGAGTGGGAAAGCACCCCGAAAGGCGGATAGGCCTGATAAGGCCAACGAAAAAAATGCCTCTGAGCACTATGGGACTTAACATCTGAGGTCATCAGTCCCCTAGAACTTAGAGCTACTTAAACCTAACTAACCTAAGGACATCACATACATCCATGTGCAAGGAAGGATTCGAACCTGCGACCGTAGTGGTCGTGCGGTTCCAGACTGTACCGCCTAGAACCGCTCCGCCACCCCGGCCGGCTAAGGCCAACGGATAGTACAAGGAAGGCAAGGGGTAAACACTGTATTAAAGACCTATGTGATATCTCTAGTCCCACTGGTCTGTGCTCTTAATAGAAAACAATCGAAGAGGGCAAACTTACAAACACATGAAGGAAGATGCCCAGAACAGGACACAATGGACAGCCTCCAGTTGAAATCTATCATAAGGCAGATACACCAAAGAAGAAAAGGTTTTTCAGTAGTTTTGTAATTTTAATATGCATCATTAGAATTGCATAATTTTTATAAAAAGGAAAAATAACTTAAAAAACCATGAAGTTACAATTAAATTTACCAAGTAATAAATATCATATGGACTGGCTCTCTTCGATTTTCTGCAGACGTATAGGTCTTGAAAATCAGGACCCGAACCATTTCCTAACGCAATACAACGAGGTTCTCATAAAACTCAACGAAAAACCAGCCTCAAAAATTACAAGACTTCCGAGGTCTCTTAAGTACAAAAGTTACCATCTTATCTTCATAGCTGCAGGTAGCTGAAAGCGTGGTGTAAAGGTGTTGCACTCGTGAAGTCACTGGTCCGATAGCAACTTGTTTTACTTTTCTTAATTTTGCATATTTATTAACAAATTTTAATAAAAAAAATATCTTTATTTTTAAATTCTAATCGCGCGAAAATGTGAACATTCAAGATGAATTAAAATTTCTTAAAAATGTGAAGCATCAAGTAAAAAATAAACTCTTTTTCAAAATTTCTTGAGACTTTAACAGTATTATTGATTTATACACTGCTGCTATAAATGGTTCACTCGTTTTCAATGTTCCATATTTTCCAAAGTGTTACCCGTACAAATAATAATGCCGCATTAAAAGAACAATAAACTCACCGAGTTTGCATTGTACCTATCAGTTGGCGTTACGAACGCAGTGCCTTTGCAAAATGACGAAAAAGAAGGGAGAGAGATTTTTTGTGTTCGGGTGTGCGAGAGGTTTGTCTTTTATAACAGTGTAGTGTGCTTTTAGAAGGAATTATGGGAAAGAACCGAAACTTGAGGATGGACATTTCGCCTCCATGCCGATATTCAGCGCCGAAGCAATCTTCCAATGTGGCAGTTTAACCGCCACATTGCGAGTGCGCAGGACACTGAAAATCCTCATAGAACTGTGATGCAAGAACGAGATTCGCCGTAGGCTAATGTTTTCTGCGCAACGTTACAGACGAAGCTCTATGGTCTTTTTTCTTTCTGTGGCAAGACTGTGACTGATACCTCTTACCTTGATACGTGTGGTTGTTTCACAACTGACTGCTGATCTCGAGACTTGCATCTTACAATAAGGCGGAACACCTCGTTATCGGGGCATCCAAGTTCGTCGCTACCTATACGACAAACTTCCGCATCAGTCGACTGGGCGTAGTGGTGAAAATGATGTGGCTCAGTTCCCCCCCCCCCCCCCCCCCCAACCATGTCGCCTGACCTAACGACGTGTGATTTTTCTTTAGGGGTACATTACGAATCGAGTTTGCGGACCCCTAACTGCCAAGTACACTGGAACGTGTCAGAGAATGCATCAATGCTGCTGCGATGACCACTGATACGGTGTTGCTACATAAGATATGGGACGAATATGACCAGACGGGGGCACTCACACAACAGATGTAGAGTGCAAAATGCAAACTTAGCCAGTTTACTGTTCTATTCATGCATGTACCATATGTACACGTAATAGTTTGGGAAACATAGTGGTTTGAAACTAATTAATCATTTATAGCAACCCTATATATTTTCTTATTTAAAATGCGGCGTTTTGCGTGTCTGTGTCAAATTTTAATTACTATTCGTATGAACAGAAATACTAACAGTAATTAAAAATATATTATTTCTACTAGAAAATTACGATTCAATGTGTGTGTATTATCATTTCAAGTTGATGTATACAGAATACAAATAAAATTTAAGGAAAGATGATGACGTTCACCCAATGGCTCACGCATTATACTTATCATTCGACTGCACCTTCAAAGATGAGAATGCTAATAGCACAGTTGTAAGTATGCAAGTTTGGTTTGATGAGCATGTGAATGAAATAATGTGTATTCTCAGCTTCCGCCATCAACGAATCTGAATATTACAGCGCCATTTTGGTCTACAGACCGACAACAATTGAGGTAGGGAGGTTAGTATTTGTCTAGTTGAAGTCGAGGTGATTAGAGACAGAGCACTCCCTATGATATGGGGAAGGAAAATAGGCTGTATCCTTAGCTTAAGCAATCTGTAAGAATCAAAGCAAACCAGTCTGGGTTTGAACACCAGTCCTTCAGAATGTGAGCCCTGTGATATATCAGAGTGTAACCTCACACGGCCAGAACTACTGAAGGGATCGGCGGAACGCAGTGCTAATCCGTAACAGAGTATTTTGAGAGGCTGAATGTTACAAGTTTGATTAAATTCAAAGACAAGAATGTATACAGAATAAGACAAAACAATTTTAACAGGGCGTTCGGAAACTCCCGTTATAAACTTCTAGGACTTGTAGAGGGGAGTGCGTATATATTTTTTGAAATGGAATCCATGTCCGGAAACGTACCGCTTCGGTTTACTAGTTTGGTATGCAACAGGATGGTCACTGTGCGGAGTAGCTAATGTCATTTGACGTGTATCCTACCTCTCTGACGTGGTTCGAGCCTCCTTGGCATGTTTGTTGGGTGTTAGAGCTACATGGCTGAGTGCACGTTTGCAGAATACGCCGACATGATCCTTCTGTTTGCCGAAGCTCACGGGTAGTGCAAGAGCTGCCCATCGCCTTTATCACGGTAGTTATTCACAACGTCCGATTCCATACCATACTCTTTTCGTCACAGTTACGGAAAGGCTTTGAGGAAGGTGTACCTTCACAGTCAGCAGGCGTTATACACTCCTGGAAATGGAAAAAAGAACACATTGACACCGGTGTGTCAGACCCACCATACTTGCTCCGGACACTGCGAGAGGGCTGTACAAGCAATGATCACACGCACGGCACAGCGGACACACCAGGAACCGCGGTGTTGGCCGTCGAATGGCGCTAGCTGCGCAGCATTTGTGCACCGCCGCCGTCAGTGTCAGCCAGTTTGCCGTGGCATACGGAGCTCCATCGCAGTCTTTAACACTGGTAGCATGCCGCGACAGCGTGGACGTGAACCGTATGTGCAGTTGACGGACTTTGAGCGAGGGCGTATAGTGGGCATGCGGGAGGCCGGGTGGACGTACCGCCGAATTGCTCAACACGTGGGGCGTGAGGTCTCCACAGTACATCGATGTTGTCGCCAGTGGTCGGCGGAAGGTGCACGTGCCCGTCGACCTGGGACCGGACCGCAGCGACGCACGGATGCACGCCAAGACCGTAGGATCCTACGCAGTGCCGTAGGGGACCGCACCGCCACTTCCCAGCAAATTAGGGACACTGTTGCTCCTGGGGTATCGGCGAGGACCATTCGCAACCGTCTCCATGAAGCTGGGCTACGGTCCCGCACACCGTTAGGCCGTCTTCCGCTCACGCCCCAACATCGTGCAGCCCGCCTCCAGTGGTGTCGCGACAGGCGTGAATGGAGGGACGAATGGAGACGTGTCGTCTTCAGCGATGAGAGTCGCTTCTGCCTTGGTGCCAATGATGGTCGTATGCGTGTTTGGCGCCGTGCAGGTGAGCGCCACAATCAGGACTGCATACGACCGAGGCACACAGGGCCAACACCCGGCATCATGGTGTGGGGAGCGATCTCCTACACTGGCCGTACACCACTGGTGATCGTCGAGGGGACACTGAATAGTGCACGGTACATCCAAACCGTCATCGAACCCATTGTTCTACCATTCCTAGACCGGCAAGGGAACTTGCTGTTCCAACAGGACAATGCACGTCCGCATGTATCCCGTGCCACCCAACGTGCTCTAGAAGGTGTAAGTCAACTACCCTGGCCAGCAAGATCTCCGGATCTGTCCCCCATTGAGCATGTTTGGGACTGGATGAAGCGTCGTCTCACGCGGTCTGCACGTCCAGCACGAACGCTGGTCCAACTGAGGCGCCAGGTGGAAATGGCATGGCAAGCCGTTTCACAGGACTACATCCAGCATCTCTACGATCGTCTCCATGGGAGAATAGCAGCCTGCATTGCTGCGAAAGGTGGATATACACTGTACTAGTGCCGACATGTGCATGCTCTGTTGCCTGTGTCTATGTGCCTGTGGTCCTGTCAGTGTGATCATGTGATGTATCTGACCCCAGGAATGTGTCAATAAAGTTTCCCCTTCCTGGGACAATGAATTCACGGTGTTCTTATTTCAATTTCCAGGAGTGTAGTTATGCTCCAAGGAGACGCCGCAAACCCGTATTGGAAGAGGCCGTTATTACATCACGTTGAAGAGAACCCGTCAACGAGTACGAGCACCTGCGCGTCTTTCTTTGGTTATTAATCAGTGGAATCGTGAAACAAGTGATGTACTGTGTCACGCCTAATTACTGGAAAAAGTGGTTGCGTTACCCGGACATGTGCTCCATTTCCAAGTATTATCTATTAACTCTCTACAAGTCCTAGGGAATTTTCGAATACCCTGTTTAATGCACGGCGCCTTCTAGCGGTCCTTGTGAAACTACTTGTTACCAGCATTTGACGAATTTGAAAAACGCAATAGATAGCGCGATCAGACTAACCTACACCGCAAAACGGCAAAACAGTCACCCGATCCCAGTTGGCGGTTGTCTATCTAGCGGCTTCCAGGGGCAACAAACATTTGATTTTCAATATTTCATACAGTTATTGATCAAATTTAAAATGCTGACATAATCTACTCATTAACAGGCAGAATCGTACGTTAGAGATTTAACACAATAGATTAAGTCAGAAACAATGTACTTGTCTTGAGGCAGTGTAACTCATGGGACGCAAATTATTCAGACTATAATCATCTATTATTTGAGAATGAGAGCACTTACGTTCATGTAGTTCAGCATCAGGCATCACGTTCTAATGCGTTATTTCTGTGACACTCCCTCTACTCACAACATATTTTGCAGACAGTGTCCACACGTGCCGCTGAATGTACCAACAAAATTAGATCACTGTACTAAACATAGTACACGAGATATGACGTCATAAATACTGAGATTCTTTTCATTTTGCTGAAGAGGGCACATCAGATTTAAAACTGCAAGAATTGAAGAGGGGGTTTTAGGTGCTTATATTTTACGTCTGGAATTTCTCAAACAATAACTTCTTGTTCGACAAATTTATACAGCTTTAAATACGCGAAAACACAAAAACTTCATACAGTGTACATGTGTTTCATATACAACGTACCCTACGGTAATACTAGGGTCCGTACTACCAGCTTTCACTTTTATACGGTCCTACTTGTAGCGAAGTATAAAATTGATAACCCAGACACGAATAGATACATTCTTTGATTCAAAAAGTATTCGGTGCCATTTTCCACACTTAGGCTGGTTTTTTCATTTCTTTAAACGTCGGTAATACAGTCGGTGCCAAAACGCATAGCATGTGCTAACCAGTATCTAGCCTGTCATGAAGCATCCATAATCTCTTCAGTCCCGATGTATCATATATGGGATCTCCTGGTTTTATTTCTTTTCTTTGTAGGGCAAGTGTATATATATATATATATATATATATATATATATATATATATATATATATACAGGAATTACTTTACGCATTCCACAAAAAAGAACATGAAATTAGGACAGGTGATGTTAATTTCGATCTACGTGGTAATTCCAATGTTTTACTTGTAATTTTTGAAAGTTTTGATAGCAAGTGTGTACTATTTTGACCTCTATTGAAATCTACAGGTATATGACCTGAAATTTTTTAAAGCAACAATAAGCTGGAAAGTCGTAGGTATAACTGTTCTATCATACCAGACACCACCTATAAAAATCCGATATAGTTTCAAAAAAATTTTGCGCGTCATTCGTTGTTAACTTGCATTAACACAAAGCACTTAACGCAACCCACGTCCAGCCATCCTGATTTAGGTTTTCCGTGATTTCCCTAAATCGCTCCAGGCAAATGCCGATTTAGTTCCTTTGAAAGGGCACGGCCAACTTCCTTCCCCGTCCTTCCCTAATCCGATGAGACCGATGACCTCGCTGTCTGGTCTCCTCCCCAACAACCACCCAACCCAACTTAACACAATAGTAGCGCGCTTGTACTTTCAGTATGTGTTAGGGGCTGAGAGGATAAATGGGATCAATATAGGCCACATAAATGTGTTACGACGGAGTGCTCCTATTTTATGGCGAAACACAGAAAAGACACTGTCACCATCTTTCATGTAGAGAGCCAGATTTGCAGTACACTTCTATTTCGTTTTGATTTTCATAACTAGTTCCAGAGTTCTGCTGTTGATCCAGATGAAACGAAACGCTCATAGGTTAAAAGTCACGGCACGTTCTAGGGCAGCGAGCTGAGTCCATTTCGTTGGCGTGGTCTGCGGCTGGGTCACACAGATACCACCGCTAGGCAGTCCCAGCAAAACCGCGAGGACCGCAATGCGGGTCAGGTGTCGCCCTGGTGCAGCCCAACGAGTCGAGCCAACTTCCGCAATTGGCAACTCCCAATGACCGACTGGCCTCAACAAGCGGTATCTTCTTCTTTTCCTCACCTGCGTCTTTCACTTTTGACGTAGACATCCTCCACGTAATGTTGTTATTCATCTAAAAGAAAATGCTAGTGGTCATCCAGAAAATATCAATATTTTTTTTTGGTTAGTTTTACAACTTTCGAAGCCCGTACGACTGAAGCAAGCGCACTTCTTGCTGTATGAGTGGGGAGATGTTTACTTGTTTCCTTTACTTGTTTATGTCCGGCAATTTTTTTTTTCTCCGTGAAACATTAAAACATAAAAACGGGCCGCTTGTAGCGAGCAAGCTAGACTGTTACTGCTTACGGCCCCAATAACATTTCACTTTCATGTATATTTCCATTAACGTGTGTCACGGTGCCGATATGTTTATATATGGCATAGTCGTAGTGACAGCGAAGCACTGAGGCATCATGCAAGACGCCAACATCGATTTACGTCGAATCTGGATGCTCCAGTACCTAATGCAACCTTAATTGACGGCGTCGTTGATTCACCATGAGAATACGTAGGAGTCGTCTGCTGCGGAGGTCCACGTTCAACAACGTGCGCTGAACGGTGTGCTCCAAAACACTTGTACCTGCACCAGCACTGCACTCTGGCGTACAATCTGCCACAGATAGCCGCCAATCCCGGTTCACAGGGCTTCCGACATCTACATCTACGTGGATACTCTGGAAATCACACTTAAGTGCCTGGCAGAGGGATCATCGAACCATCTTCACAATAATACTCTATTATTCCAATCTCGAAAAGCACGCGGAAAAAAAACGAACAACTGTATCTTTCAGTGCGACCTCTAATTTCCCTTATTATATTATGTGTTTGTTTTAATGGTGTCCACTCCAAATCCTGTTTCATGTCGGTGACACTCCCTCCTCTATTTCTCGATAATACAAAAAGTGCTGCCCTTCTTCAAACTTTCTCGATATACTTCGTTAATCCTATCAGTAAGGATCCCACACCGCGCAGCAGTACTCCAAAAGAGGACGGAAAAGCGTAGTGCGCGCAGTCTCTTTAGTAGATGTATTGCATCTTCTAAGTGTTCTGCTAATAAATCCAGTATTTGGTTCGCCTTTCCTACAACATTTTTGTATGTTCTTTCCAATTTAAGTTGTCCGTAATTGTAATTCCTATGTATTTAGTTGAATTTACGGCCTTTAGATTCGATTGATTTATCGTGTAATCGAAGTTTAACGTATTGATTTTAGCACACATGTGGATGACCTCATACTTTTCACCATTTAGCGTCAATTGCCAATTTTCGCACCACACAGATGTCTTTTCTAAATCGTTTTGCGCTTTGCTTTGATCTTCTGATGACTTCCCCAGACGATAAACGACAGCATCATCTGCTAAGAATCTAAAACGGTTGCTCAGGTTGCCTCCCAAATCGTTTACACAGATAAGAAAGAGCAGAAGGCCTATACTACTATCTTGGGGAACGCCAGAAATCACTTCTGTTTTAATCGATGTCAGTCGATGTCAGTCTCTGACAGGAAATCGCGAATCCAGTCGCATAACAGACGATATTCCATCAGCGATGAGGAATGGACGTCCCAAATATTTCCGCCTAATGGACGTTTCACCGCCCTTCAACCACTTTCCATAGAGGGTCACGACAGTAGCAGCCGAGTTGCTTCGCCATTCAGAGGTGCTCGTTCCCATAAGTCGGACTATAGCAATCTGCCCTTCGTCGAAATTGTTTATTTTGTTTATTTCACTGCGACCCGTATCGTCGCTAGAATGAATACCCCCATTCGTCTCTATGCCACTTACACGCTTTATAAATTTACACTCATGAGCAACTGAACTCAACATCTCTCTAGCAGCGTGCTGCATCTATTATCGCTCTGATGGTGTCGGTACGTTGTGGTACGGGATACATGAGGGTACAGAAACTGCTGCGGAGCGAGGTATTCTAATCCGTAAGCCGTGACAGATTTTGGGATTGATGAATTGACCAAACGTCATGCTGAAGGTACGGGTGTGAATGCAACTAGGGCCTATCGTCGGAAAGATCAATAGCCTGGTGCAAGCGTTTTTAATTGACGCCACTTCGGCGACTTGCGTCTCGACGAGGAAAAAATGGAGACAATGCAACACCCAGTCTCCGAGCGGAGAAAATCTCTGATCCCACTGGGAATCGAACCGGGCCCCTCACAAGCCATTCTACCGCGCTCACCACTCAGCTGTGGAGGCTCATAACTCGGCTGAAATGTCGGTATATTTTTGTACTTTCATCCTCCTAGTATCAGTGGGGTCAATATAACCTCATAACCAGATTGGAAACATCTATCTCCCTTTTTTAAAACTACTGTTGTCAAAATAAATTACTTTCTCCCTCCAAGACCACTGTATCCAATGATGTACTATTTATTTTTATATTTACAACACATTGAAATTTATCCGTGGTTTTCGCACTTAGTGCCTCCGGGGACAATATGGCTGCATTTTAAATTGCTTCTTTATTTTCCGAATGTACCACTTATGAAAATAGAATGACGACTGTTACGTTGAACAATTGTTAGATGAAACACCTGCAACAGTGATAATATTTCCCGCTTATTTTTATACCCACTTTTAATGTGTTTCTTGCCTCAGCTGCTGCACACTTCCTACTACCACAGGAATCAATATGGCCCCATAACCACATTAGCAACACATATCTGCCTTTTTTTTCAAAGCTATTGTTTTCAAAATATATTACTTTCCTTCCCTGAGTCAATATATCCAATGATATTTTGTTCTTTTTTATAATAAATGGTTCAAATGGCTCTGAGCACTATGGGACTTAACATCTGTGATCATCAGTCCCCTAGAACTTAGAACTACTTAAACCTAACTAACCTAAGGACATCACACACATCCATGCCCGAGGCAGGATTCGAACCTGCGACCGTAGCAGTCGCGCGTTTTTTTATAATAGATACTAAAGTTTATTCATGATTTCTTGCACTGGGTACCTACATGACTCCAGTCTAAATTTCTTTTTGTTTCTTGAATGTAACATTAAAATTATTCCTGTTACATTTTTACGTTGGTCACTTAAAATATTGCCAATACATCCCGTGTCAATTAGGGAGGGGGGGGGGGGGGTCGTTATGACCCCGGTGGTACTCAGTGAAACAAACAGAAAATTCTGGTGGTAGTGGTAGTAGGGTTACGTATTTATAAAATGACGAGGCAAAATGCCCAGAATGCTTTGAAAGCCTACGCATTAGAAACCGATGTGCATGATCTGACAGTAGGCTCCAACAACCTCACGGTGAGAGACGATAGACGTTGTTGTTGTGGTCTTCAGTCCTGAGGCTGGTTTGATGCAGCTCTCCATGCTACCCTATCCTGTGCAAGTTTCTTCATCTCCCAGTACCTACTGCAACCTACATCCTTCTGAATCTGCTTAGTGTATTCATCTCTTGGTCTCCCTCTACGATGTTTACCCTCCACGCTGCCCTCCAATGCTAAATTTGTGATCCCTGGATGCCTCAGAACATGTCCTACCAACCGGTCCCTTCTTCTCGTCAAGTTGTGCCACAAACTCCTCTTCTCCCCAATTCTTTTCAATACCTCCTCATTAGTTATGTGATCTACCCATCTAATCTTCAGCATTCTTCTGTATGGGGGCCTATAATTCCTTGCCTTGTAATCATCTTTTACAAGAGAAAACTTACGCCGCGTGTCCGATCGACGTCTGTTTGCCGATCTTCTTCTAATCTGCATCCAGAGTTTGCTATGAATTTTTCGAATGATTCCATTCTATCTGTAACTGTTAAATTTCAGTTTATACCTGTGCTATCGAAAAATGTCGGCTTTCGGCCAGTTTGAAGTACTCAGCTGAATGTTATTTTAGGATACAAAATTAGATCTTCAGTACATAATTTTTAGTCAAGAGTGGATGATTCGTATTCATTATCGGGTATTGCTTCACCATGTATCAGAAGATCGTTCCTGGGTTCGAAAGAACAGAAAAAACAGATAAAAGACAAGTGTCACCTACTATACAATCAACAACCCATTCCCAAACGACTTAACTGTAGGCGAAGTTTTATGGATTCAGTGCGAACATCTGAGGTGACAATAAAAGCCCTCTGAAAAGTGAAAGTTTTATGCTCAAGTTCTCACCTGGACTGGTGACAACGGAGACCTTTGAACCGACTTCGTAGGGGCATGGGACATTCTAAAACAATTATGAGCAAATGGGGTTCCATAGACACTGATAGCTTTGAGTGTGGTGAAATTCAGACCATGAAGCACCTTCTGAAATGCCAGGTAGTGGACGCTCCCAGAGATTTTCACTCGGGATAACCCTGCGAAATACAGACACACTTCCGCAATATGGGATGAGTTCTGGATGAGCGAAATATGGTATCTTTTTATCGCTTGTACACATCTTGTATACTTTAAATTTGGGTATTTTCCCTATATACTATTGAAAATATACATACATTCTTTATATTACTTGTTTATTTGGTTCTGTTGTGTTTTAAGATGTAGTTTGTACACGACTGTATAGGGTGGTCAGAAACGGTCGGAAAAGCTTGAAGGTTGTTGCAGGGTAGATCGTGCGGCAAAATAATTGTTGGGAAAAAATTCTATACGTTGCGTCTTTTCCGAGTTAATTAGCATTGAAGATAGCCAATCACGCCTTCCGCGCGAAAATTCAAGCGGCCCGCCTGATACAATTAGTGTGAGTTGTTCTCACACCATCGATAGCGCACGAGACTGCTCAGCTTTTGGTTCGGGTTCCCTCCTTATTACTGTCTCATGTCCAATCTCTGTATTGCTCTCTTGTTACATTTTTGAAAACCAAACAAAGAACACGTTTTGTGACACGGTCTCCGACAAGACGCTTGGATTCGCGCGTGGAACGCCCTGATTGGCAACTTCAATGCCAGTTAACTCGGAAACGGTGCTACATATAGATATTTTTTTTTTCTTAACAATTGATTCGCAGCACAACCTACCCTGATACACATTTACAGCTCTTCAGACTGCTTCTGAACACCCAGTATATAGAGCAAAATACAAGATATGCTAATGCAACAGCTTACTATATACATTTGTCAGTCGTCATCACATCACAACCTAAGACCGCGGAGTCGCACCGACGTGCGTTATAGTGCCTGTAATGAGGAAGACCTGGCGCTGGTTGCTTTATGTAGCACTAAGGCTTACATTCTATCATGCTAATGACTGGATATTGTTAAAACACAGTATCGGAGAAACTAATCTGGTGGTTCCCTGATCGCAGTGCATGATCTGGTATTAGCGATTTGTCCATGTAGCCCTGAAGGTAACTGCTCTTGTGCTATTTAACGCTCGCAATACCTTGTTGTTTGTGTTTGTGTGTGTATGTGTGTTTGTTGCGTGTGTGTGTGTGTGTGTGTGTGTGTGTGTGTGTGTGTGTGTGTCGCGCGCGCACTTTGTGCTCACCTTTTGAAAATATGTCAATCTAGTCAGTTACTTAATATTTTACAATTTTGAAGAAAAAAAAAAAAGTATTCATTGTTTCCAATGAAGCCTTCGACCAGATTGGATATTTGTTTTAAATCTTTCAGTTAAACTTAACTAGAATTATATGTCTCATTAGTAGATCTCAATTTCCATAGCAATAGTTACACATCACTACGTCTTTAAAAAGTATGTTGTGAGTAAAAGTCAACAATAATTGGATAGTTACCTTAATAAATAGAAAATGTTATATGAATGTGCACCTCTTTGCTTTACTTCTTGATTGTCTCTTTCCGAATGTATAGTCTCTTCATGAATGTAAACTGCTACATACCAAAAAATTCCATTCACAGAAAAAAAGTATGTGCATAAGCTAACCTCACATTTACAGTTAAAAAGTACATATGTCTGCAAGAATTAGAAGCAATCTGACTGCGAGAACGCATATGAAATATGCCATTGATGAACCCACACTCTGTTAAAAAAAAACGGTTTAAAAAGTACTTTGACTCGGTGAAACAGAATACTCGTATCTCCTGTATTTGGCTTTAGGTATCGCAATGAAAAAACGTCGTGGAACTGCTCTCGCTGAAAAAGAAGGCGCATCTCGATTCCTGAGCTGTTGCTAACTACAGAGAAATGCCGTAGTGCAATGCGATCTCATACGAACGTGCAATGCAAACTTTGTTCTCATAAAATTTATCTGTCATAAAAAGGAATGTTCATCGGGTAATGGAAGCTGTAATGACCAAGAATAATCTGCGTTACTCTCTAGACAAGAAACTGTATTAAAAAACATTCATCTCAAATTTCGTGACACTATTCCATTTACAAAATGACACCACAGGCGTCTTAGCAAGCAATAAGAAAATATTTCATTTCAAATTACACTTACGTACGATCAACACTGTTGAGATAGAATAAATTTCATGTTGAGTTAAATTTTTTGTAACACTAAAGTTCTCACACTAATTACTAAATTATTTTCATCTTTGCAAATATATTAACATAGACTGTGACAAAACTTAATAAAAATAGCAAGACATTCCTAATTTGGATGTCTGTGTTGAACCAAGAATGCCTAACTAAATGCTGCCACAATGAAGTAAAATATGGTCATTCGTTAGCTTAAATCCCAACATTTCAAAATAGTATCTGCCTTAGCAAATCCATCTCATTCAATGCATAATGGTAACATTCCTTTTGTAATGATATATTCCACCAGATTAATAAAATAATTCCCAAGAGCACCACATTCTGCGTCCTTCCTGTAGAAGCTCACTGCCACGACACACTCTATCTCCCGTCCCAGCGATCAACACTTAACAGCGGCAATCGCAGAGTAAAGATGGCTAACTATTCTCCGGGCAGCGCAGCGTCTCTGGCGAAGTTACGCGCGCATAGCTAAACGAGAGAAATGTTACAAGCTCGTTTTAAGACATCCAAAAACAAGAAAATTACCTACAAAATTATACAGGGTGTTACAAAAAGGTACGACCAAACTTTCAGGAAACATTCCTCACACACAAAGAAAGAAAATATGTTATGTGGACATGTGTCCGGAAACGCTTACTTTCCATGTTAGAGCTCATTTTATTACTTCTCTTCAAATCACATTAATCATGGAATGGAAACACGCAGCAACAGAACGTACCAGAGTGACTTCAAACACTTTGTTACAGGAAATGTTCAAAATGTCCTCCGTTAGCGAGGATACATGATATCCACCCTCCGTCGCATGGAATCCCTGATGCAGCCCTGGAGAATGGCGTATTGTATCACAGTCGTCCACAATACGAGCACGAAGAGTCTCTACATTTGGTACCGGCGTTGCGTAGACAAGAGCTTTCAAATGCCCCCATAAATGAAAGTCAAGAGGGTTGAGGTCAGGAGAGCGTGGAGGCCATGGAATTGGTCCGCCTCCACCAATTCATTGGTCACCGAATCTGTTGTTGAGAAGCGTACGAACACTTCGACTGAAATGTGCAGAAGCTCCATCGTGCATGAACAACATGTTGTGTCGTACTTGTAAAGGCACATGTTCTAGCAGCACAGGTAGAGTATCCCGTATGAAATCATGATAACGTGCTCCATTGAGCGTAGGTGGAAGAACATGGGGCCCAATCAAGACCTCACCAACAATGCCTGCCCAAACGTTCACAGAAAACCTGTGTTGATGACGTGATTGCACAATTGCGTGCGGATTCTCGTCAGCCCATACATGTCGATTGTGAAAATTTACAATTTGATCACGTTGGAATGAAGCCTCATCCGTAAAGAGAACATTTGCACTGAAATGAGGATTGACACATTGTTGGTTGAA
Organism: Schistocerca americana; assembly: GCF_021461395.2. Taxonomy (NCBI): domain Eukaryota; kingdom Metazoa; phylum Arthropoda; class Insecta; order Orthoptera; family Acrididae; genus Schistocerca; species Schistocerca americana. The sequence goes on along the minus strand of NC_060125.1, from coordinate 239,424,434 downwards.
CCATTCGGAGAAGTGTACCCGTGGAGGCCAATCAGCTGCTGACAGTGCCTGCACGCGCTGTACATGATACGGAAACAACCGGTTCTCCCGTAGCACTATCCATACAGTGACGTGGTCAACGTTACCTTGTACAGCAGCAACTTCTCTGAGGCTGACATTAGGGTTATCGTCAACTGCACGAAGAATTGCCTCGTCCATTGCAGGTGTCCTTGTCGTTCTAGGTCTTCCCCAGTCGCGAGTCATAGGCTGGAATATTCAGTGCTCCCTAAGACGCCGATCAATTGCTTCGATCGTCTTCCTGTCGGGACACCTTCGTTCTGGAAATCTGTCTCGGTCTCGATACAAACGTACCGCGCCACGGCTATTGCCCCATGCTAATCCATACATCAAATGGGCATCTGCCAACTCCGCATTTGTAAACATTGCACTGACTGCAAAACCACGTTCGTGATGAACACTAACCTGTTGATGCTACTTACTGATGTGCTTGAGGCTAGTACTGTAGAGCAATGAGTCGCATGTCAACACAAGCACCGAAGTCAACATTACCTTCCTTCAATTGGGCCAACTGGCGGTGAATCGAGGAAGTACAGTACATACTGACGAAACTAAAATGAGCTCTAACATGGAAATTAAGCGTTTCCGGACACATGTCGATATAACATCTTTTCTTTATTTGTGTGTGAGGAATGTTTCCTGAAAGTTTGGCCGTACCTTTTTGTAACACCCTGTATACACACGTTCCAAATTAACAAAATTTGCTTTTTTTAATGTTTCAGGGTGGGCATAAAGTACCTCCCCTTGGTAATACGGGTCATGAAAAATGCTTTGATACTGCAGGGGTTAAGCCGCGAAACTAGCGCCGGCTGCCCCCTCCTAACTCCACACTCAGAGCCTGGGTGCTCTCTGGACTGCGGGATTTGGCTGTTTTTCCGCGCTGCGCTGCGAGCTGACAGCGCCAGGCGCGGAGTCAACACGGGCTGGCCGTGACTAAGCGCGCTTATCTCTCAGGGCAAACATTCCAGCCGCGCGTCCAGTGTCAGGTGGCTGGCCCAGCCCCGCCTGTGCGCTGGACTGGACGCGCCACACCAGTGGCAAATGCACAGACAAACGTCTCTAGTCGGCCATTAAGAACGGATGATAAGCGTTCAGTGCCCCATTACGGACTGTGCCCACTCAGTGGATGGAGCTATTGGGCATCTGCTACTGACACGTGAAAATCCCCATCACACCCTCCGCAAGGTTAGTGGTAAGATGAGGCCCAGTGGAGAGCCTATGAAAAACTGAACACAGATCAAGCATGAAAACAGGAAGAAGGTGTACTGCACTGAAGGGGAAAAAAAAAGAGCAAAATAGAAACAGTGAACGGTCCAAGAACAAGAAATGCAATGAAGATCAACCTGAGACAGCGTCGTCGGTAAGTGGTCATGGTGTTGCCAAGGTGGCGACCCATGTTCAATACTCTCTCGAACCACTTTTTTTTTCCACAACATTAAGAACTGTCCGTCCGGTCACTGAAATGTTTGTTCTCTTTCTGCAGTCATACTATACATTGGTTACAGAATATGAGTCATGTTGTAAGAATACGTTACCGTCGCAGGTAAATGTGATGAATCGTGAAATTACGCAAGATACCATGCAGACGTCTCACAGAAATGAAAACAGCAAACAAACATGCGTGAAGTATGTTACAACAAAGGAATTCAGGAGTCAACACATCCAAAACGGAACGCAACTTCAAAAAGTTAAAAAATATAGAAAACGCATAGATGTTAACGAAGATTATGTGGAAAAGTAAAGTAGATATATACTACAATATTACTCTCCATAAAAGTCTTTTCTTATGAGCTTATTTTTTTATGACCGAGTGGACCTTAGTTTTGGAATAAGCCATTTTCTCCATCCCGCGCACAGTTGCGATTGCAGCACTTGTCCAGAGGGACATTTCTGCAAAGCCTGAATGAGCAGCATACCAAAAGTTTGTTTCCTGTCTAGCAATGTAGCACTGTGAGCTGTAGTCTACGAAACTGTTACTAGGAAATGGTTTAATACATTTTGAAAGTTCTTCCCATTTGTGTGACCATATTGTTCGTAGCTGCTTTAAAATTTCTGAGGCTATTTTTGTTCCGTCGTTATAACTACAATTTGTATTTGTAACGACGGAACAAAACTCAGAAATATGTTGAACGGTTGACTAAATGACGGGGTCGGTTGACAGGACACGTTCTGAGACATCACGTTACCAGCAATTAGCGCTGTAGGTAAGTGTGTGCGTGTGGGCGGGGGAGGAGGGGCAAAAATTGTAGAGGGAGACCAAAAGATCACTAGAGTACTCATGTTCCAAAGGATGTTGGTTGCAGTAGTTATTCAGACATAAAGAGGATTGCATAGTATAGACTAGCACGGAGAGCTGCATCAAACCAGTCTTCGGACTCAAGACCACAACAACAGCAACAAACACATTGAAAGGTTGAAAAACCTGTGACCATTTATATTTTATGATAATTTATTTGCCTGTACCAGCTTCACGCCGGTTTGCCCATCTTTAGACGATGTCCAGGCAGGTGAACTTGGTGGGTGACAGTATGGTTGTGAGTTGCCGAAGCCAACGATTAGAGGGAAAAAAAAAAAAAAAAAAAAAAAAAAAAAAAAAAAAAAAAAAAGAGAAAAAACTCATGATATATCTTGCGCTCCGCAGAAATGTCAAAACACCCAATCTCCGTTCAAGTATCACTCAACACGGTCGTCACAAGCTCCGTACATATCTTATCGGGTTGAGTCGGCAGTATTCGTAAGCTTACGATTTCTTACTTCCACGCATTTCCTGAATTCAAATACAGAGTGCGATCAACGGATTGCCCGAGTGACTCGTGTGACAACTGCTGAGTGTTTCCGACAAACATTAGTTCGGCGTACCTCGTTTGTTACAGTGCGTTCTAACCGACTGAAAAATTAATTTGTGCTGTGAGTTGAATGGAGAAATTACTCTTATTTTACAACAACTAGTCATACTACTCACATGAGTGCACAGTTAACGATGGTTTATTACGAAGGCGTCCTGTGACCCCTTCGAATTTTTAAATGAAAACTCTTATAGCTTTTTAAATATAACAGCACGTTATTAACGTTCTACATCTTTATTCTTCGTGTCTACATATCTGCAGTCCTCTGGCGTTAGGGGGCTCCGAGTTGCAGCGTGGAACATGGCAGTCTGTAATGTAACTATATCGGTGCTTGAGAAAAACCTCAGAAATCTGAAAGCACGAATTCGAAGAGTTCGTCCACACACTGAACACACTATCCTTCAGCATGACAGTCCCAGACCACACATGAGCGTTGTGACGTCTTCAACAATCCGGCGCCTCAGTTCACTGTCCTCGATCGTCCTCCATAGAGTCACAACTTGGCCGCATCCGACTGTCATCTGTTTCCAAAACATAAAAAACGTCTTCGAGGACTGCACTTTGATTGTAGTGAAGCGGCGCAAGCAGTGGTAAAGTTGTCGCTCCATTAACAAAGTCAAACATTCTACAGTGACGAAATCAATGAACTGGTCTCTCTTTGGGAGAAATGCGTTAGTCGGTAGGGTGACTACGTTGAGAAATATGATGTAGAGATTAAGAATAAAGATGTAGAATGTTAATAAATAACCTTTGTTTCATTTAAAAGGCTTTACGAGTTTTCACATAAAAATTTCGGATGAGTTACTTTTCAGCAAGTCCTCGTACATGTTTTCAATTTCATATTGCAATTATCATGTAGCGGGAAAGCAGCAAACTGCGTGATTTTTCTTCCCCTTTCCTTCGGAGGAGAGCCAGGAAATAAAGCGAAGTGTCATTTATTTCGACAATCATGCTCAATCAGAGGATAGTCTATAGTAAATTTCGAAAGTACATTGACGTCTAATGACATTCCATAACGAAACAAACGAGTACCGAATATCATGTGACGAGTATGTGTCTCGAGTTCACCGAATAGGTGTGGTACCAGATTTAATCGTTACTTTTACAGCACGATTAACGGCAGAGGGTACATAACATACGAGGGGTAGTCACGAAGTTTTATTAATCAACTCGAAAAAAGTTACGTAATTAATTTTAGCTTGTTCGTTGGTAGGGACACATCAAAATCCCGACGCCACAGTAACGTAGTTCCGCTACAGTAGTCAAAACATCCCATTTGCAAATTGGAGTATGGTGCGGTGATTCATTTTCGGCAGCAGCGAAAATATTGCAGCTGTGTCAGGACAACCGAGATGAATTCTTTAGCTGTCTGAATAGCTCTAACACGACTACAACATTTTCGCTGCTGCCGAAAACGAAATACCGCACGACGGTCCAATTTACAAATGGGCTGCGTCATTTTATTTGACTCCTCTAGCGGCCTGCTATGGTAGTGTGACGCGGAGATTTCGCCGTGTACCAGGACTACACACAGGTACATGTAGGCAAACACGAAAATTAATTACGAAACTTTTTTTCCGAACAATAACGAATTTTCATACCTATCGCTGAAATTACCCTCGCTTCCCTGAAGAGGTGCGTACACTCTCGCGAGGTTTACTACTGAAATTATGAGAGACTACGTTCCGGGAAGTGGCAAACAACGTAAAGGGTGCCCGGGTTAAACTAATCTATATATAAAAGGCTCGCGTGTGTACGTACTGACAGACTTTTCTCCATGACCACCCGCTGCCACCCACTCGTGGTTGTGGTGGTAGATAGCCCTAGTTCTCATGCTGTTAGTAAGGCAGTTTGGTCGCGGTGTGTGGCGAGCAAAAATCCGCGAAATATGGAGCAATACATACTCTTAGAAAAAGCTATATACTATGTGACTTACGAACTTTACCACACATTTGAAAATGAGTTTATTGTTTCATTCGTCCGACATAATACGACGCATTCAGACATTGATAACGACGCGTAATATCAAATAGATCTGTTTTTAATCCAGCTGAGAAACCTGGCGTTGTCCTAGTCAAAGGCTTGAGTACCATTCTAGATGTGAGATGCACACATACGTGTATCTCGTTCAGGATATTATAAATGCACTTGTCCTGTTAGTAGCAAGGTAGCTTGGTAGCGGTGCGTGGCAGCGGGTGAGTTTGATCGCAAAAATATGCGAAAATAAAGCAATAAACACTGTTAGGTAAAGCTAAATAATATATGAGTAAGGAGCTGTACCGCGTAAGTGAAAATGTTATTGTTTCATTCACAATGCAGTGTAATGGTGAGAGAGTCCTCAACTTGTTTCACACAAGCTGTGGAGGATAGAAGTCGATGACTGCGGTTGGGAGACATCTCAATGTAATGCGCGATGTGGAACACTTAGTTCTCTTAGAAAAACCTATATTTTCTATGACTTTTGAGCTTTCCCTTATTAGTGGATATATTCGCTTATACAACCTTCACCCTGTTACATCAGCACTGGCACTAACATTACCTTACGCAGACATACCTAGGAGTATTTATGGCTCTATATTCCGCGAATTTTGGCCCACTACACACTCACTGCCACGCCCCGCGACGAAACTACCTTACTAACACGACAACTGCATTCATAATATCCTTAAGGAGAAACACGTCTGTTGCGACAATGTTGTACTCTCCAGTCCAAAGACTGGTTTGATGCAGCTATCCATGCTACTCTATCCAGGGCAAGCCTTTCCATCTCCGAATAACTACTGCAGCCTACATCATTCTGAATCTGCTTACTGTATTCATCTCTTGCTCCCCTCTACGATTTTTACCCTCCACGCTTTCCTCCAGTCTGTTAAATTGGTGGCCACCTGATGCCTCAGAATGTGTCAGACAGATCGATACCTTCTTTTAGTCTGGTTGTACGGCAAATTCCTCTTCTATCCAATTCTGTTTATTACCTCCTCATAACTTACGTTATCGACCTATCTAATCTTCAGCATTCTTCTATAACAACACATTTCGAAAGTTTCTATTCTCTTCTTGTCTAAACTGTTTATTGTCCATGGTTCTTTTCCATAGATGGGTACACTCTGTACAAATACTTTCAGAAAGGACTTCTTGACACTTAGATCTTTACCCGACCTTAACAAATTTCTCTTATTCAGAAATGCATTTCTTGCCATAGCCAGTTTACATTTTATATCCTCCCTGCTTCGACCATCATTAATTATTTTGCTCCCCAAATAGCAAAACTCATTTATTACTGTAAGTGCCTCGTTTCTTAATATAATTCCCTCAGCATCACCTCATTTAATTAGACTACATTACATTATCCTAAATTTGCTTTTCTTGATGTTCCTCTTATATCCTCCTTTCAAGATACTGTCCATTCCGTTCAACTGCTCTTCCAGGTCCTTCGCCGTCTCTGACAGAATTACAATGTCATCGGAAAACCTCCTACTCCAAATTTTTCTTTTGTTTTCTTTACTGCTTGCTCATTATACAGATTGAATAACATCGTGGATAAGCTACAACCCCGTCCCACTCCCTTCCCAACCATTGCTTCCCTTTATGCCCCTCGACTCTTTATAACTGCCACTTGGTTTCTGTACAAATTGTAAATTGCCTTTCGCTTCCTTATTTTACCCTGCCAGCTTTAGAATTTGAAAGAGTATTTCAGTCAACACTGTCAAAAGTTTTCTCAAAGTCTACAAATGCTATAAACGTAGATTTGTCTTTCCTTAAACTATCTTCTAAGTCGTAGGGTCAGTATTGCCTCGCGTGGTCCTACATTTCTCCGGAATCCAGACTGATCCTTCACGAGGTCGGCCCATACCAGTTTCTGCATTTTTCTATGAAGTGCTAGTATTTTGCAACGGTGACTTATTAAACTGAAAGTTCGGTAATTTTCACAACCGTCAGCACCTGCTTTCTTTAGAATTGGGATTATTATATTCTTCTTGAAGTCGGAGGGTATTTCGCATGTCTCATACATTCTTGCTCACCACATGGAAGAGTTTTGTCATGGCTGGCTCTCCCAACGCTGTCAGTAGCTGTAGTGGGATGCCTACTCGCGAGGCATTGTTTTGACTTAAGTCTTTCAGTGCTTTGTCAAATTCTTCATGCTTTATCGTATCTCCCTTCTCATCTTTCTCTACGTCCTCTTCCATTTCTATAATAGTGCCCTCAAGTACATCCCCCTTGTACTGAACCTTCTGTACGTCTGTATTCCGTATCTAGAATGGTACTAATGTCTTCTCCCACACCATATATTCTGACCCGTGCAACGCCGGGTTTCTCAGCTAGTAATAGTAAGAAATGTAATCACTGGAGACATATCCGAGGTATTTACTGGTAACTCGAAATGTTTTCCGTGTTTGCGTCCTGCGGCTGATACCGCGTTGCGCATGCGCGTAACTGTTCTGAATCACGTAAACACGCGTCAGTAGAAGGTGAAACGTGTACTGTTTCTCGCGGAGCTAATCTGTCGCACTAGTGCAACGCCGTTTTCGATGTGAGCATATAGACTGCTAGAAATGGGACAAGAATCTTCGGGGAACTGCTGCAAGTTTGCTTTCGATGTCGGGCCACCACGCAATGCACGCAGTTGCAAAGGCTACTGTTGAATTAATCCTTACGTCCTTCAAGGGGAACCCCAGTACGTCAATCCGACAAGCACGCAGGCAGTTACAGTTGCCTCGTTCGACAGTACACGATGTCGTCTATAAAATGTCGCACATACGGGAGTAGAAACTGCAGGTTCATCATAAAATCAAGCTTGAGGACAGGCCGCAACGGAAGGCATTTGCGGAGACAATGCTGGCAAAAATGTATGAAATCGCGGCATCAATTTTACCAGATATAAGTTCGTGATCTATTAGATCTGCGCCATCGCATTCGCTGCTATCGCAAATGTTACGAAGGCAATGCTGCAAAACACTTGGAGAGGAGCAGAATGCAGATTTGGCGTCTGTCGCGCCCCTAATGGTGCGCATATCGAGATGGCTTGACTGTGTAAAAAAAGAGTTAGCACACTTGCAGAAACATACCATAGATACGGAATACAGACGTACTGAAGGGTCAGTACATAAATATATCAATTACTTTTCAAATTATTACATTTTAAATTATTATTTAACCTGGACACTATGTAAGAGTATTACTTCTTCCCACACATGTCTCGCGAAATAATAACGAGAAACTTCGAGAAATTAGAGCTAATACGGACATTTACGAACAATAATTCTTCCCGCGTGCCTTTCGCGAATGAACAGGGAAGTGGGTGGTGTACAGTAAGTACCCTCCGCCACAAGCCATCAGGTGTCTGGAGGAATACAGATGTAGATGCAGAGCCGAGAACTTGACAGATAAAAAACGTGAATACATGCGACCACATTTTGCCTGATCGTTTCACAAATTAATGCTGAGTCTGACAAGTGCGAAGATGAGAAAGACGACGATTCCGTGAGAATTGGTTGACTGTGGTCGAAAATAATGGGCTAACATACAGCTACGAGACAAACTGAATTTAAATGGCGTCCTCGTTTGTAATCGTGGTCGTCTAGACTCCGGCCCTGGAGGTCCTGGTTCGAAGACGGCCACATCTTCCTCTCCTACTGCTACGGTAAATAGACAATCTGCAATATATATGGAGTCAGACCGATATTCCAGACACCGGCTTGCGCCACTGACTACCTTTACCTCGTTGGTATAACACCAAAAGAGAAAACGATTTAGAAACTACTTGTCCAAATTAAGTTGGGCCCCATTTTATTGCTAATATTTATTTTGACGAGCGTGGAGGCAAGATATGGGTGAGTGGGAGGGCAAGCTAACAACAGCGATAAGATTAGTTAGCAAAATGTTTGGAAAAGTATGACGTGACAGAACATCCAAATGTGAAAACAAACGGCTCCAGCTGTGACACAATTTCAGTATCCCTTAAGGGTAGGTGGTTGTAGATGGAGACGGGAAGTACAAAATACGAAATGTTACCAATGAGACTACTTAGAACTACTTAAACTTAACTGACATAAGAACATCACACACATCCATGCACGAGGCAGGATTCGAACCTGCGAGCGTAGCAGTCGCGCGGTTCCAGACTGTAGCGCCTTTAACCGCTTGGCCACCCCGGCCGGCGATATTCTAATCAATATACAGTGCAAACACAGAAATGCCAGAGTATCAGTTTCGTAGCCTTGTTCAAGATGTTCAGGGTGACATTTCTCCGCTTCCGACTGTGCATAACAGAGCCCCTCATGGATGCAAAGCGGTCTAGAGGTTCCCGCATGATCGTCACGGATTCTGCTGACATTTTGTGTGAACATTCGCACATGTTCCCAATGAACATCAGTAAAGTTTTACTTTAGTCAATAAATACAATACTTCCAGAGATATAGTGATTTGTTTGACCCAAAACGCAACTGTCGGAAGTTCACTCCTGGTCCCATACGCAAATTTGCCGTATGGAAACAGGGGCGAACTTCCGACAGGATAAACCAGAAACTTTGCGCGTAATAGCTTACCAAAGAAAGATTTTAAAAATGTAAAATGTCATTCTCTTACTGCTTTTTAATAGTTTACAAACTGAAGGCAGAGCTGACGCTTTCTGTAAAAACTCCAATGATGGCTGTTTTCAGCAAACTCTTTCTTTAACAAGACCACGTTTTAAATCATCTAAATAATTACATTTGGTTTTGCAGTGCAAGCACATAAGGCCTTAACAGACGACACTCTAGGAGGTGCATTTAAAATACGCCCATATTCCGCTAGCAATCAAGTCTGACACCTTTTTTTATATTTAGCAATTGTTTAGTATTCTCTGGGGAAAGTAACATCGAAAGACGTAAGACTACGAACTGAGATCGAAAAACTTCAAAAAAGGGGCGTCTTTTGTTATGACTCATCAAAACACAATTCAGCCTGCTTTTCTGCTACGATAACTATAGAATCCTTGTATGTTCGCATTGCAAAACCAAATCTGATTCTTCATGTGGTTTAGAAAATAGGCTTTCAAATGAAAGCGGGTATAAAAGAGTTTGCAGAAGACTGTTTTGTAAAAGTGGAATAAAAATAGTAAAATCGTCAACTTTCTTCAATTTGTGAACTATTGGAAAGCAGTAGGAGAGTTAAATTTTATACCCTAAAACCTTGTATTGGTAAGTTATTACGTGAAAAGTTTCAAGTTTATCCTGTAATTACTTCCGGAGATATAAAAAGCTGAACATCATATTTTTTCAAGTGTCCATTTTTTCGGCCGTCATTGCTGCGAATCATCCATATTAAAATCGCCCACAAAATCTTTATTTTTTCTTGTGCGGGCGCAAAAATTTGTACAAGATGGTCTAGTTTTATTTCTTTCGAGAAAATGATGCTAGAGATACTATGTCTCAAAGCTGTCAAAAACTCATGAGTGCACTTTCGATAGTTGCGCTATGGAGTCTAATAAATGACTAGATTTCTGGCAGTATATATTGGCGAAAGTAAAACTTCACCAATGTTCACTGGGAACATGTATAAATGTTCACACAAAACTTCAGCAAGATCCGTAAATCGTCATGTGGGAACTTTTCCAGAAATTAAACAACTTGGCATGGAATGGTCCTAATGCATTTCGATATGGAAGACATTATAAACGAGTACATTATGCTTCCTGGATTAACGTGCTCATACATGTAATCTATTTTAATTATAAGATCAAAAAATTACGTGTTTCTGTATTTAACCAGGATAACTAATGACATATGAGACGGAATACGAAAGTAAATGATTTTTTTCCCGAATCAAGGTCTTTATTTCGACAAATACAACGTTCTTTAAATATTTAGAAGCTACGGGGCACCCACTGCACGCAATATCTAACAGCAATAAAAAGGAACGCCGTTCGGAACGACTAAGATGCCAAACAATGCATTATTTCCGCAGCGATGACATCTGGATCACACGTTTCTGCGTGAGGCGCCGTGATTCGTTCCGGGCCAGTGCTGACTGAGGAGCACTCCAGGGCAGCTGATAGCCGTGAGAAGCGGTCCAAGGACGGCTCCGATAGAACCACGTGCGCAACGGGCTGAGAGGTTGCTCCAGTTCGTGGCCGACGAAAAGGCGACAGCCAGTACCGGCCTATGGGCCGCCATACACTACTGTTTGCTACCCGCTTCAGTGCCGAACCCGTTGGGACGGAAAATGCCAACCGCTTAAAACCGATACCTGTTTTTTAGTTCTGGATAACCGGTGTTTTTCGGTACTTATTTGGTCTAGGTTACAACAATTTTTTAAATTTGTTTACTAGTAACTGGGTAAAAAAACCGAAATATCAATTAGCCTTAGCAGCACTGCTAAAATTTTTGATTTTTAAATAAATATTTAAAAAAGAGTAATTTTTCTTCGTAAAATTTCCATCGCTTTGAAATAATAGGAGAAGCGAACAGGGGTACCTGTTACCTACCATGAGGTCCATTAGATGGTATGTGTGTAGACGCAGTTTGCGGGACTTGTCCAATCTGGTCTATATGGTAGTTTCTCTCTGTTCTAGTCGGAGATTAGATGTATTATAGAATGGCACCACTGTAGACCGGAAGTACTCGTATTTTACGAAGTGGGGTACCAATGAAGTACAATGCCCCATTTGTTTCAAAAGATTAAGAACTGGAGGAGCCACAACAAACTTTCGACAACATGTAAGGAGAAAACTGATTTAACAATTCATTCATAACGTACAACAGAAATAGCTTGTGTCTACATAACACGCATTTATTTACTCGTAGTTTCTGAAAACGGACAAATTAATATGAAAAATAGAGTTCAGTCTCAGGTTTCACCCTTTAGCGCTGACTATTCGTACCGTCGAAATAGTGGTACGACACTCGAATGCAACATTACTTTTGAGTGGAGTTTCTAAAAATTAGAATCAGTAGGAGAACACTGATGATTTTTTTATAGTATTCAACTACTTTTTCGAGACAAGCAGCAAGCGGTTGACAGACTAAGTTTTTTTATTTGTCAATTGGAATTGATCAAAGTTCGATTTCTACGTTTATTACACGAACTAATAGGAATAAAAAACTGAAAATCAATTATTTCAGAAACTTGTTATTTTGAGCGGTTTTAACACTCGGGTTAAACTGGCACTGAGAAAACTAGTTGTTTCAGCGATAACAGTCATTGCCGCTCTCAGCCGAGTACCTTCAGCGTGAACGCCCACTGAAAAGTGTAACCGCCACCTGAAGTCGCATGGCGTCACGCCAACAGAACCAACACCACCCTAACAATGAAAGCGTCCACAGCCCAAGTACATTAGTCGCAGGACTATGTGTGTGTACATACGACCGGCGATCAGATTCCTTCCTCACGGGATTGTAGAAGAGGAATCCAAACTGTCGTCGTCCCGATCAAGGAACTGCACAGATGGAGGTGTCCTCAAATATGAACGTAATCAGTAAGTGTCAAGGGGAATCATTAAAGGGAGTATTTTAAATGACTTATTACACAGCATCACGTTGTTTTTATTACACAGCATCACACCGCCGAATCTGTATACAGAACACTATAAATTATCTGCTGCGCCTGGAACATGCAAACACAATGCATTTATCGTAACACGAAGATGCATCACGCTTTCGTGTTGGCAAATCATACTGTAGTCAGATCTTGAATCTAACCCAGCACATCGAGGACGGTTTTGAGCGAGGTGAGATTACTGGAGTCGCTTTTGTTGATCTAACGCTGCATACGACACTGTCAATCACAGGAAACTATAAAATAAAGTGTATGATCTTACTAAAAACTACCAACTAACATCCCTTACCAGCATTTTCCTTCAGAACAGAAAATTCCAAGTTTCATTACAGGGTAAAAGGAGTAGATGGCGAACGCAGAAGAACGGCCTCCCCCAAGGCAGTGTGCTTGCTCCAGCACTGAACAATATCTACACAAACGATCAGCCAATACCAGCAAGTACTAGGCTCTTCAACTATGCCGATGACACAGGGGCCAACCTTTAAAGAAGTAAAGGGAAAACTGTCTTTAGCAATGGATGAACTCTCAAAGTACTATGATGCCAACCACCTGAAGCCCAATCCCAGTAAAATTCAAATGAGTGCCTTCCACTTACGAAACAGGGAAGCGCAGCAAAAGCTGGACATCACATGGCGAGGAGAGCAACTGAAACACTGTCCAACACCAGTCTGTCTAGGTGTCACACTGGACAGGGCTCTAATGTACAGGCAGCAATGTCTAAACGTGAAACAGAAAGTCATTGCTCGCAATAGGATACTTAAGAAGCTGATTGGCAGCAGCTGGGGAGCCAATCCGCACCTCCTAAGGACTTCTGCACTTGCGCTTAGTGTATCAGCCGCTGCGTATACTGCTCCTGTGTGCAACGCTTCAGCTCATGCTAAGCAAGTCGATATTGTGATCAACGATATTGCAAGGATCGTCTCAGGATGCTTGAAGCCAACACCAGTGCAGAAATTGCGTCCGATTGTTGGAATAGACCCACCCAATATCCGGAGGGCCATTGCTGCAAACAATGGGAGAATAAGGCAGGAGAAGACCGCCTACATCCTCTGTATGGTCATAAGGCAGCAAGATCCCGCCTTAAATCCCCCAGGAATTTCCTTGCTAGCACTGCGCCACTGGAGGGAGCGCCAGAGGCAATTCGTCTTGCAACACGGAAGAGCTCACTGCCCGCAGAAGTATCACCAAAAGAAGTAGCTCCTGGCGCAAACCTACAATACCTGTATGGAGGTCCCTCAACCGCCTAAGATTGGGCGTCCCCCGATGCAAGACAAATCTAAAGAAATGGGGAATCCTTCCAGCGAGCGCAGACACCTCTTGCGACTGCGGGGCTGAAGAAGATCCAAGCCACCTACTTGTTGCCCCCTCCTGGACAACCCGTGCACAGTAAAAGATGTTTATGAAGGAAATGAATGAATGATTTCACTTCCAAAAAACTTTTCAAATTATGCATCGTTCTTATAATCTTCAAACAGATGCTGACTCTCGAAGTTCCCTCACTTTTTAACTCTGCTGAAGGCCCGCATCAGTTTTTCTGAAGCCAGTAATTTTTAAAAGAATCTCTTTCTTTTTTTGCATGTACGTCTCTGTAGAACCACGGGTAGCCTCTTCATGGATTACATTTTTCTTCTTATCCTCTTAAAATTCCATCCTCTCTCTTCTTTTTTCTCGCTTTTCTTCCGAGATCTTCAGTATCCTCTTCTCTTGTCTGCTCCACTGGTGAAGCTTTATCGTTTCTCCAATTTTCCTTCATTTCCATCTTGATCCCCAATTGCGACCAATCACTCCGAAGTTCAACCGTACTGACTATACGACAAGTTTGTTTGCGTGGCCAACATTCGCTGCAAGTACATAAATATTGTTTTACAAAATTAAACGAATATGTACGGTGGGTCTATAAACGCACTGGAATTTTCTTTTTCGCGTGGTTTCTGTTTCTATGAAGATAGCAGGCAGAAGGCGTATAAATGACAAGATATTGGGAAGCGGCTTTAGGAGGAAGGCAACTTAAGCAAGAAAACCTCTTTTCAGTGAATGTGAAATTAGCAACAAAGAAGATGAAGAAGAAGATGGTGTGTGGATTCTGTAGGATGTAAACGGAATGTTTAACGAAATGAAGGTGTTATGACAACAGGGATTATCATTTTGTCCAAGTGAAATCCTAATGTTTCCATATCCTGCAAGAAATGTGTATGCACCATGGAAAATTAAGTTCTTCCCACTAATTAAAAAGTCACTGTGGCACTACTGAATAGTTATTTGGTCAAAAGATAATAAAAGACATTTCTAGGCGCAATACAGATCATGGTTCTCAATTCTAAGGCGGCATTGTGTGATGTTTTATTGAAAATGCTCTAACGATATTTTGTCTCGTCTCCGATTTTTCCATATACTTTCCAATCCTATTTCTCGCTCAGAATAAATGGCAACTGAAAAAATTATTTAATGAAAATTGTGTCAACAATGAAAAAAGTCAGTTTTGTTGGAGAAAACTAGTTCAGAATTACTGGAATACCGATATGTGGGGACACGATCTGTAACAGCGGCAAGGATAATAATTACAGGGAAGTTGTTCGGATATAAACTTAATAAGCAACATCGCCGTCTGTTCTATTAAGTGGACAAAACATACAAGGGGAAGGTTCAACTGCAAATACAACCGCGAGAAGTACTGCAACGACGCATTACTTTCCGCGAAATAGCGCAATAAGATGGTGGAAGTACGTAATGCGTCATACATACGAATGCGAGCTAGGAAAGACATTCTTGTCGATTAGCTATACCATTCGTTTTACTGTTCACGCATCCTGGATTAGCGCCGTGAAGCACGTGAAATGAAGAGTTGTGTCTTTTACATTAATGGTTCACAATACAACGTGTGTGTAAGGCGAATCGCGCCTCTTTTTGGGTTCATAATGTGAACACTTAAGTTACCGCTATAGTAAGCGAATGAGTTTATTACTTGTGGTAAACGTGTGTTACGTAATGTCAGCTGCATTCGTTTCCACTCTTAGCAAATGCACAGACGTCATAAGATCACGTTCATATCAGTAACACTATTCATTAATTTGTGTGTTGTATTCCAGCTCACGGGCTTTACTTACGAGTTCATGCTTTTGTAGTAAGGTCACAGTCTCACCAGAAAACACAAAAGCATTCATTCGTGTCAGACAAAGCACCTGTGTCACCTAAGAACAAGGCTCTACTGTAAGCAACCCAACTGAACGGGAAGCATGTTTTCGAGACACACTACAACAACAATTTGAGCCTTGGTTTCGACTGATGGAACTTGATGCAACGGTTACAAATCCAAATGATATCAGGTCTAATACGGCACATAAGACGATTACAAAATTTCAAAACAGTTTGTAATGGAATCTCATACAAGGGTTACCACAATATTCCACTGCAATCGTTGTATTACGGAAGAAACGGCCACAAATAAAAAAGCAAATAGGACAGTTTCAAGTCTACCAAATCGTAAGGGAGTAATTTTAAACGAACTGGTGATTACAAATCAGTATACCTATTTAATGTATAAAGATATACCGATAAAAATAACTGAGAACGTAAAATAAATTTTGAGAGATTTTCTATATGCAACGAAAGCCCGAAAATTTCTGTATGATAGATGTCTATAAATCAAGTTTTTACTATCCCGGTTGTACGAGGTGTCTTCATAAAGTAATGGAAATTTTGTTATTTCGCGTCTTGTGTTAGCTAACAAGTCTGAAAAGCATGTTTACAACTTTAGCCATATGGGTTACTGTATGTAGTCTGCTTCAGCTGTCAAAAAGGTAACGTGTGTTTTGGTAGTATAAGCAATTATTTATTTTGGGTTAAATGGATCAGAGAACTTGTAATAAATTTTGCTTTAAGAATGGAATGTAGTTCAGCAACATTTTGGAAATGTTAAATATTGCTTTTAAGGGTAAAAACAAAGTTTTATCAGTCATACAAGCGTTTCGAAGACACTGAAGATGACAAGCGGCCTGGCCGCCCCAGCTAACCATCTACCGAAGGAATCGGAAAAAAATGAAAGTTGATCATGAATGATCGCCAAATTACCATAAGACAAGTCAACAGTATGAACTGGTTCATGACTTGAGTTTTCTTCTGGCGTTTTGGGTATGAAATGCATGAAAGCGAAATTTGTCCCAAAAGTTTGGAATTTCGAACAAAAACAGCGCCGAATGCAAGTTGCACAGAAGTCACTAAACGAAGTCAACAGCGATGCAAAATACCGAAACGTGTCAAAATAGGTGATAAAACATGAGTTTACGAATCCGATGTCGAAAATTCGAGCTCAATCGTCCCAGTGGAAGCAATCGAAATAGCAAAGATCAAAAATAGCTGGACAAGTGCCGTTTAACGTGAAGATTACGCATCACGAGTTGTTGCCACGACGTAGATTTATCAGTACCGGTAAGGAGTAAAACACAAATTTAACTGTGTTTGCGTCAAGAAAGGTCCGGATTTGTGGCGAAACAGTTCATGGCTTCTGCAACGCAATAATGCAACTGCTCAAAGTTCATTTCTTGCTAAGAATTTTCGGCCAAAAACAATACTGTAAAGATGAGCCAGCATCTACATTCGCCAGATGTGATTTTCTTCTGTTCCCAACAATAACGAAAACCCAAACGCGGCCGCACAGATGAGATTAAAAAGGTAACGAACGCTAGCACAGTTAAAATCTCTATCTTTCGCAGATTATAAAAAACAAACTTCGTCTAAACTGGCTCTGAGCACTACGGGACTTAAAAGCTGAGTTCATCACTCCCCTAGAACTTAGAACTACATAAACCTAACTAACCTAAGGACATCACACACATCCATGCCAGAGGCAGGATTCGAACCTGCGACCGTAGTTGTAGCGCGGTACCAACCTGAAACGCCTGGAACCACTCGGCAACTGCAGCCGGCTTCGTCCAAACCGTCTATTTTGGTAATACAAGAGAAGAATGATAAAAAGTTGTCTTTGTACATGTATTACCACGGAAAATCGAGTCAACAACACAAATACGATCAAACAACGACAGTCAATCTACGCTTTCCTTTCGCACATGGGAGCACGCTGAACAAAAATATACATGAATAAAGCTCGTAAGCAGTGTCCTGTACTGATGTGTTTGTGTCGTACTACGCAATGCCAAGGAATGTTCCTTCGCATATGCATGCATGTCCTAAGGAACATTGCTTCGGACTGTATAGTACAACAAAGACACAGCACTACAGTACAGTATTACACGCCATAGCGGGGCAATACACGATCGAAAAACAGTGTGCCAACCTTCCAGGAATAACGGTGGTATAGTGCGAACACCCCGAATGTAGAGACCATGACACGAATGTGTAGACCACGACAAATGGACAGATGAGTCGCTCTTGCAAGCCTTCTCGGATAGCCGAAGTGATTAAGACAACCGCTCGCAACAAGCGGGAAATCCGGATTCGAGTCTGGCAATAATGTTCATTTGTTCTGAAATCTTTTTTTTTCTTTTTTGGCTGGTGCGGGATTACAATAATAATTTGCGAATCATTTCTTTAAGCTCTTGTATCGTTAAGTTCACTATGTTACCATATGGAATAAAAGAAAGCTACTTAGAAGGTAACATATGTTTGACCATTTTATGACCTCACATAATAGGAGCAATTAAAATATATTTCTTTAGATTTTGGCCGGCTGGAGTGGCCGATCGGTTCTAGGCGCTACAGTCTGGAACCGCGCGACTGCTACGGTCGCAGGTTCGAATCCTGCCTTGGGTATGGATGTGTATGATGTCTTAGGTTAAAGTAGTTCTAAGTTCTAGGGGACTGATGACCTCAGCAGTTAAGTCCCATAGCGCTCAGAGCCTTTTTTTGGGCGGGGGGGGGGGGGGGGGGGATTTGAAGGCTGAAAGAGTGGCTACAGCCTTCAAAGGCAAAGTGTCTACTGCTTAAACTTTAAAAAACATAAGAGATAATTCTAACTGCAGCAGTTGCGTTCCTCATTACCTTTCCGTTACATATACTAATGTTGCCAAGACGTTACGACCACTGCCCACTGCGAGATGGAATGCTGGCTGGTGGCGTTGTGGGAGCGTGACGCGGAAAGGAAAGTATATAAACTGAGCAGGGACGAATGGGGAATGATTCCAGCGACGATACGGACAACAAATTGGGAAATCGACTGACATAAGAGACTGACGAACGGCGAATTGTTATGGCCCGCCACCTGGGTACGATCATCTCATAAACGGCGAAGCTGGTCAGCTGTTCGCGTGATACTGTGGTCAGATAATGGGAAGTTGTTCAACGGTGAAACCAGACGAAGGCGGTAAGCTGCGGGACGACCACACATCACAGAACGTGGAGGTTAAAGTCTTGCCACTGCGAACAAGAATAAGCAGCGATGTGTCGACAGAGTAAAATACTGGTACAGGCACAAATGTTCCGCTGCACACCGATCAGCGCACATTGGTGACCATCGGGGCTCCACAGTAGAAAACCCCTACGCGTTCGGCTACACAGTAGAAGATCCCTACGAGTTCGTAAGTTTACCTAACGACATCGCCAATTAAGATTTCAGTGGGCACTGGATCATCGATACTGGAACAATGGAAACGTATCCTCGGATCGGCGAACCACTTTTCTTCTCACTCCAGGGCGATGGACGTGTCCGGGCATAGCGTTAAGGCTGCTGTACACGAGGCCAGTAGTAGCGTCCACTATAACTGGCCAGTAGAGGCTGCCACCATTTATAGTGCCAGTGGCCTTGTGCGTAGGGGTACTGGCGCCTTCAGTGGCCAGTAGCGAGTGGTGGCTACTAAAGTCAAACATGCTTGGTTTTTGTGGCCGGTGAGGCGGCCAGCAGCAGATCATTACTGGACGGTTCTTACGTGCAGTGGCCGCCACTACAGCTGATTCCGCCGTCGTGTGAGGAGCTGTGCCGTTGTTTTTGAGCTTAGATCAAGTGGTTGCCTTGCCGTGCTGTCGTGCACTGTGTTCATATGTCTTGTTCAAGTGCAAACAGATACTGCTACTAAGAAGATCGCGAAATGGGGTACAGGTAATATAATACAAATAATATATATATATATATATATATATATATATATATATATATATATATATATATATGTAGCATAATATAATGAATATAATACAAAAAATAATAATACAAAGTGGATGATGCTCCAAGAGTTTCTCTTCGACCTACTCAGTCTTTTACCCATATTCTATGTCGATTTACAATGGTTCTCAGCTCCTCACTTAAAGTTACAACAATTTCACTCGCCACTTCGTCAGAAGTCTCATCAAACTCACTGTCACATGCCATATTTATCACGAAGAAACACGTAACACTGTATACTTCACCATCTCTAACGACAGACTGGCGGCCACAGATGCGAAGCGATTATTGGCTTCGTGTATTGGCTTACTGGCCGGTAAGACTGGTGGCGTCCACTTCTGGCCGCCAGAACTGGCTACCACTACTGGCCCCGTGTACAGCGGCCTTTAACCGGGAGGAACAGGCGCTCGGAATATGCAAGGCGCTGCGAACGCAGCCGGTGGCAGCACTATTATGCTATGGGTGTAGCACGCCGAGGCTTCCATTGGACCTGTAGTAGTAAATAATGCACGATCCAGTCACACTAATGCCACCACCGCCTTTGTTCGACGTCGACGTGCAATAGCACTCACAGATGGTACGTGGCAGCACCAACAGCGGAGAGTATAAAAAAGCATGTCGGGGGGACACGGAAAACAGTGCAGTTGTTGAAACTTCCTGGTAGATTAAAACTGTGTGCCGAACAGAGACTCGAACTCGGGACCTTTGTCTTTCGCTGGCAAGTGCTCTACCACCTGAGCTACCCAAAACACGACTCACGCCCCGTCCTCACAGCTTTAATTCCGCCAGTACCTCGTCTCCTACCTTCCAAACTTCACAGAAGCTCTCCTGCAAACCTTGCAGAACTAGCACTCCTGAAAGAAAGGATATTGCGGAGACATGGCTTAGCCACAGCCTGGGGGATGTTTCCAGAATGAGATTTTCACTCTGCAGCGGAGTGTGCGCTGATAGTGCAGTAGTTGTGTGGCGGAAACGGAGCGATTTATCTGACGTCCAAAAGCGCATGATCATTGGCTTTCATGCCAAGGGCTTTCCGAAACGGATAAACTTCTAAACTGTTCGCTTGCTGTCGTGGTTAAAGTATACTGTGCACGGTAAAATGGTGCCATCCAAAACCGACGCCGTGGCAACTGTTGTCCACCAATGGCCACAGATGACAGAGGTGAACGACGGCTGCAGAGATGTGTACGGACGAATGAACGCGCGACCTCTCCGCAAGGGGCTGCCAACAGTGTCTTCTCAACGACTGTTCAGCGAACGTTGCTGCGTATGGGCCTCTGTAGCAGCAGCCTGGTTCATGCACCATGCTGACTGCTGGCAACAGGCGACGAACGCAGCTGGACGTCCAATGAGTGGTTCAAATGGCTCTGAGCACTATGAGACTTAGCATCTGAGGTCATCAGTCCCCTAGAACTTAGAACTACTTAAACTTAACTGACATAAGAACATCACACACATCCATGCACGAGGCAGGATTAGAACCTGCGAGCGTAGCAGTCGCGCGGTTCCGGACTGAAGCGGCTAGAACCGCTCGGCCACCGCGGCAGGCTCCACTGAGTGGTGACTGGTGGCCTTTCCAGACGAATCACGTTTCATGCTCCACCATTACACATGGCAGTTGGCTTGTATGGTGTGAAACTTCTGAAAGCAAACACCGCAGCAATCGTACAAAGGGTCCAGACCAGAGGAGAGAACGTTGTGGTCTGGGGAATGTTTTCGTGGCATTCCCTGGGTGATCTCGTCATTCTGGAAGGCACAGTATATCAACACATGTAGGCAACTATCCTTGGGGACCATGTACATCCCTAAATGCAGTTTGTTTTTCCTCGGCACGACGGCCTCTACGTGGGTCACACAGCTCGTAGTTTACGTGCGTGGTTCGAAGAGCACCAGGATCAGTTTACCGTACTCCTCTGGCCACCAAACTCCCTTGATTTAATCCCAATCGAGAATCTGTGGTACCACTTCAATTGGGCTGAGCATTTCATGGATCCTCAACCGAGAAACGTAGCGCAGCTTAACACTGGACTGTCGTCGGCATGGCTCCACATTTCTATCTGTACGTTCCAGTACCTCACTGACGCTCTTCCAGCACGTCTTGCAGTGGTACGTGCTGCAAAAGGTAGTTATTCAGGCATTTGACAGGTGGTTACCATTAATGTGACTGGACAATGTAGAAGGAACCGTGAGGGATGTGCACTATATGAAAATTAATGGGGACCATCTGCGTCCCTTTACCGTTTCATATCTTCCCCGAAGGGTGACGAAATCTTTCAGCAAAATAATTGCCTGAGTAGCTTCACAAGTCCAGAATTGTGTTACTGTGGTTTAAAA
The DNA here is from genome assembly GCF_021461395.2 of Schistocerca americana. Taxonomy (NCBI): domain Eukaryota; kingdom Metazoa; phylum Arthropoda; class Insecta; order Orthoptera; family Acrididae; genus Schistocerca; species Schistocerca americana. The sequence continues at coordinate 239,402,552 of NC_060125.1, read as the reverse complement.
TCACGTTGTTGTTGTTGTTGTTGTTCTGGCCACCAAATTCGATGGAACATTTCTGAGACGCCTCGACGCTGGTTTTGGATAGCGCACTTGTGCCATGCATTGTATATTTTAACCACAGCGGCAAGCGAATATTGTACAAACTTAGCCATTTAGGAAAGGCTTCCACCTTGGCCGAAATCCAATGATCATGCCCTTTTGAACGTCAGATAAACACACTATATACCCTCCACTGCTAGTGGCTGGCACGTGTCGTCTTTGAGTAGTTGTTGATGTCGAACTCAGGCGTTGGCCACATTATTGTAACTGGGCCGTGTATATTATTTCTGCTGGCAATGCAAATATAGGATAGCCGCTGAAAATATGTAATATGACGAAAACAGTTTACGCACACACTTAAATGTAATACTGATCTTATTTACTCATTTTTTGTTGATTTTTATGATTAGGGGGATTATACTGACTCATGAACATTTCTTTAAGATCTACAAGAATGACACCATGGAGGTTCAATATCCTGTTGCGAAGAAGTTGCTGAAGGTATGGTGAAACGTCTAGTACACATGCAGCTGATTGTTTGTTCTTAAAGAAGCATTTCATAAGTCGTGAAACTGATACAGAAGGGTCAGCAAATGTGGGTTTATACGCATGGTCTAAAGTTGATTGTTAGCCCCAGGCCTTCGGGAAATGTTTTCCTTCTGAGGACATATGTTTATCAACAGAAGATGGCACTGACAGTTCCTGCACATTTTTCAAATTTACCAGTGAAATTACTATGTATAATTTTCTGCTCCTGATATTAATATTTACCACCCCAAAACTTACGATGAACTTAGAAATATACGATAAACTGAGCAGTTTTAGTTGCTACTATTCCCAAATAATACATACTGACACGTATTTCACTGGCATGCTGGAAAAAAAAATTGTCACTTAAAGAGGGTTAAGCGTTTTACGGAAATCAAGGAAAACCATACTCTGTGGCTGTCAGTCGGAGATCTGAACCGCTGCGCTATCGAATGCACGAAAGTGACTGTATTCCATGACATTTCATAGCGTCCATACGTAAATTATAAAGTGCTCACATCTTAAGAGATAGACGTGATGTCAGCGTATGCAGCTTGTTTAAGTAAAACTAGGGACCGCGCGATTTCAGTGAAATTGTTCTTTAGTTATTGGGAAATGATTTCCAATTTTATGCGGGGAATAGAGAAGACAGTGGGCCATTTGTTCCGCGCAGACTCGGCAAAACTTCCATTCGTGACTGGCGTGGCCTTCAGCAGGTAACATTTATTGGCGATACGTGGCAGTGAGCTACAGGCAGTGCGGCATGGCCAGGTGCAACGCGGTAGTGGCACGTACAAGCTAGGCTGGTCCCCGTCACCTCCTCGCCCGCAGCCAACGTTGGGTCACACCCTTTCATGCTGCCGCAACATCCACGTCTGCCGTCCACACATCTCAATTGGCAACTGTATTCGCATTGCTCTGAAGTAATAGGAGATGGTACCCAAATATTCCAGAAACATGTCTGTGAATATTACTACAGTCCGATTAAAATTACTTCAAGGTTGACATTTCAAGCGTTGGACATGGTTTCCTCCAATCAGAGCGCTCGACGTCACGCCCGAAACCGTTCGCCACTGCCAAACTGCCCCACAGCTGGTCAGTTCACTTCCAATTTCTCGTCCGGCTTTCTCTCTTGGTGTGTTTGGGTCTCTAATCCTGGAGCTGGCCGTTTTATTTCGTGTTTCATTACACACGATAACTATACCAAAAACAATTGTCCACCCACTGCACACATAATTTGTACCATGGAACTATTATGATTAAATGGAGACATGCGTTACATGTGCTTCAATATCTCATGAAAATGACTTCTCCGAATTGCTGGTAGTTACCTCAATGGTTCAAAAGTTGCTTCATTATTCACTTAGCAAAAAAATGTTCAAATGTGTGTGAAATCTTATGGGACTTAACTGCTACGGTCATCAGTCTCTAAGCTTACACACTACTTAACCTAAATTATCCTAAGGACAAACACACACACCCATGCCCGAGGGAGGACTCGAATCTCCGCCGGGACGAGCCGTTCACTTAGTAACAAGTAGACGAAATCGTTGACAACACAACAGTAACTATGCAACGACTACTACATTGCTGTAGGGCATACACATTATTATTGTTGTTGCTGTTGTTGTTGTTAGTGGCAGTGGTCAGTAGAGATGGGTCGCCCGTGAACTAACGGGTCCAAGGGAACGGTTCACCAAGATGAACGGAAAGAACGAGGAGCGAATTCTAAGGAACGGTCTTTCATAGTTCACTTCGGTCGTGGCTTTCTACTTATAGTTCCCAGGAACGGGAAACGGTCGGTCTCGTTCCCGCAACAGCAAGTCAGTAGTTATCGTTCCAGCCTCGGTCCCGTTCCCGTCTCTGTCTCGGTCTCCCTCGGCCGGACTCGTCCTTCGCGCGGTTCCACTGCCGGCTGCTGTTAGTTCAGCATCGAGTTGCTGTGCGTTTCGTTCGCTGCGCACGCCCATTCTAGATTTGTTTCAAACCTTTTTGCATGCTGGACTACTGGTTCCTTTCGTATTCTAGTCAGCGTCCACAACCAGTAATTAAAATGTATTTTATAATTACATAAATTACATGAAAATTATGTGGTATGTAATACATACATCTTTTCAGGTAACAAAAGGGCATATCAGCTTACTTCATTATTTCGATAAACAGCAGACGACATACTTATAAAAAGGCAAGTTTTTTTGTTGCTAACACATGCAAAGGAATTCGGCATGGCACACACGAGTGGCTATTTTCCGTCTTTTTTTTATCCAAGGTGAAAGAGCATGTTCATTGGTATGGAAGGCAGACCGACTTACAACCTAATGAAGCCAGCGTTCCTTAATCGAGTGTCTGCAGTCACATTTTATAAAGAGAATATGATGATGTTGTTGTTGTGGTCTTCAGTCCTGAGACTGGTTTGATGCAGCTCTCCATGCTACACTATCCTGTGCAAGCTTCTTCATCTCCCAGTACCTACTGCAACCTACATCCTTCTGAATCTGCTTAGTGTATTCATCTCTTGGTCTCCCTCTACGATTTTTACCCTCCACCCTGCCCTCCAATGCTAAATTTGTGATCCCTTGATGCCTCAGAACATGTCCTACCAACCGGTCCCTTCTGGTCAAGTTGTGCCACAAACTTCTCTTCTCCCCAATCCTATTCAATACTTCCTCATTACTTATGTGATCTACCCATCTAATCTTCAACATTCTTCTGTAGCACCACATTTCAAAAGCTTCTATTCTCTTCTTGTCCAAACTATTTATCGTCCATGTTTCACTTCCGTACATGGCTGCACTCCATACAAATACTTTCAGAAATGACTTCCTGACACTTAAATCTATACTCGATGTTAACAAATTTCTCTTCTTCAGAAACGCTTTCCTTGCCATTGCCAGTCTACATTTTATATCCTCTCTACTTCGACCATCATCAGTTATTTTGCTCCCCAAATAGCAAAACTCATTTACTACTTTAAGTGTCTCATTTCCTAATCCAATTCCCTCAGCATCACCCGACTTAATTCGACTACATTCCATTATCCTCGTTTTGCTTTTGTTGATGTTCATCTTATACCCTCCTTTCACGACACTGTCCATTACGTTCAACTGCTCTTGCAAGTCCTTTGCTGTCTCTGACAGAATTACAATGTCATCGGCGAACCTCAAAGTTTTTATATCTTCTCCATGGATTTTAATACCTACTCCGAATTTTTCTTTTGTTTCCTTCACAGATTGAATAACATCGGGGATAGGCTACAGCCCTGTATCACTCCCTTCCCAACCACTGCTTCCCTTTCATGTCCGTCGACTCCAATAACTGCCATCTGGTTTCTGTACAAATTGTAGATAGCCTTTCGCTCCCTGTATTTTCCCCCTGCCACCTTCAGAATTTGAAAGAGAGTATTCCACACCTACAATATTATTTCAGTGATACAGGGTGGCCCACGAAAAATCGGCACCGAGTACTAGACTGCTCGTTGCCGCTTACAAAACGTCATTTATTGTTTCGAAGTTGTTTGATTGGCTTGTTATTTCTTCATTGTCTAATTATTACATGTTTATGCTCGTAGTGGTCACAAATCGTGCGTAATTGGCGAGCAGTCGGTACTCGGGGCCGCGACACCTTATATTGTTTCAATGCGATTGGCCACATAACGCTACAGTCGGCTAAACGAGATGTTTTGCAGAATCACGAAAATTATTTCTACAAGTGTGTGACAATTCTGTAATGAATAAAAACTCGGTACTCCCGGGGGGAGGCAAATGCCTCCTCTTGGCGCCTTCCATCTTCAGTCAGCTACCTGTGCTACTAATTTTCAGTTTTTTTTAATATAAAAATCATACACTATTCACAAATGAACGGCTCCCAAAAAAAGCGATCACCAGTGAACTAGCTCCCATGGATGAAAGAGTTTGCCCGTCTCTAGTGGTCAGGCACAAAGCACTGCTAAACAAAGGCTTCCCATTTCTGTTAGTTAAGAAGTAAGGAGACCATCAAAGAAGAAAGTTAGTATAATACATACATTTTAACTTGGTTGATTTTAAACACGGTGTAGGCTATGGGGGAAGCAAGTATCTCTAGAGGGATAGTACAGAGGAAGCATGTCTACCTCAATGTGGATAGTTAGCGTTCGTTTCTGAGGAGAATTTGTAGGCAGCACTTTTGATAATTTCACCTTCACAAATGCGGCAGGTGGTACTACTGATACATTTGCCGTTTTCGTGAATCAAGCGCGGGAAGAACGACTATCTTTAAACCTGTTTATGAGCTTTAATGTCTCCGAACTTTCCGTCATTATCATTTCAGGAGTTGTATGTAAGAAGAATTTTTAGGTTCAAATGGCTATCAGCACTATGGGGCTTAACATCTGAGGTCATCACTCACCTAGAACTTAGAACTACTTAAATGTAACTAAAGTAAGGACATCAAACACATCCATGCCCTAGGCGGGATTCAAACCTGCGACTGTAGCGGTCGCGCGGTTCCAGACTGAAGCGCCTATAACCGCTCGGACATCTATAGGTTACCACGCTGTTCCTGGAACATACGTTCCTGGAAATTTTAAAAATGACTTCTCCGAGATTCACAAAGCCTCCATTGAAGCATCTGACAGTGGAGTTTGCTGAGCATATTCGTCATATTCTAAAGCTAATGCATATCTCTTCTTTAGATCTCCTCTGTAAATTCTACCTAGTAAGAATTCCAGATAGATAAGTAAAACTCAACGAAGGGTCGAAAATGTATTTTGTAAGCTAGTTCTTTCGTGGATGGATTTATATTTCCTATCGAGTCTTCCAGTGTGTCTCACAAGGAGAGAAATCAAATACCGTGTTCGGTGGTGTAGGTTAAGATCCCAGGTATCACACACTTGTACGCACTCGTTTGCCAGTACTTGAAGGAAAAAAACAATTCGGAATTTTGTGTAATGTTCAATATCGTTAAAGAAATCGAAAAGATGTCGAATTGCATAGTCTGCTAGCGTCGTGTAATGGGTAAGATAGTAGATTTACGTGCTTCGGGTTGTGTCAGATGCAGTACATTTTTGTTATTTTTAATCCTTTATCGAAACGACTTTGATCGTTGTCTATTCAGTTAATTCGTTTAAATGTAATCTTTTATTCCTATTCCTTTGCCACAATATTTTAATCACTGTATGAACTTTTTTCCGATCTGAATTTTTATGAATATGAATTTATTTATATCTATTATAATATTTAATTATTTGAAAATTCTGATCAGTTAAAAAAACAAAAGACGAAATAATTATTCATACTGATTGCGCAATGATGTGAAAAATTTATTATCCGTTACCAGATAATATAATTTTTTTGCACTGTAATCATCATACAAACATTTAAAACAAAACCTAAATACCTACTGCACCATAGCAAAATAATGAAAATGAAGATTTAAAGGAAAGAAAGGTTTATAAGTACACCGAAATTCAAACAAAATGAGAAATGAAGGCAATAACGTGGACGAAAAAGCAAGGCGATGAAACAAATTAAATATAAATTAATACATAAAACGAATTAAAACATACGAACAAATATTTCAAGTGGAAAAAGAATGATAGGATGAAAAATGAGAGCAAACGAAGTGGTCGATACTGTGATTAACATGTTGTGACAAAGGAACGGAAGTAAAAAATTAAATTTCAGTCAGTATAATTGAATAAAGTGTTGATCAAAGTCACTACAATAAGGATTTTAATGCTATTGAAAATCACACAAAATTCTGAAATTTTTTATCGTCAATTACTCGCAAATAAGGGCCCACCAGGGTGAATGGCTGGTGTATGTTATATCTGTGATCTTAACCTACATAAACGTATAGATGGTTTCAGAATAACGATCCCACCGCTTGGCATTGTATAATCCGCTTGTCCAAGCATATTAGGTTGCCCCGGATGCTTTTTTCCGTATAATTTTCAGCTTGAACGCCTCCACAGCCGAATAGCTAGCATCGATGGGTCGGTACCGAGGACACACGTTCGATTCCCGTTCCCTCTTAGGATTTTTCGGAGGTAGTGAAGTCTGGAACGGCGTCTACTCAACTTCGTGAGGCCAAATGAGGAGTTGCTTGAATAGTGGCATCACCAGGATCCATGTAATTGTAATAACGGCTGGAAGGATTCCTGACATGCCGACCACATCTAATCCGAGAATCGTGTACAAATTTTTTCGGCTTTTGCTTTTCCAGTGGTTTATTGGTAGTGGTGTAATGAAGTAGTATTTGGTTTTTCCATCCATTAGAGCGCAATACATTAAATTTACTCATGTTGAGGATCAACTCCCGGTTTTACTGCGTTTCGCTAGTTTTCAGGCACTGCAATATTTCTATACACACAAGCACCATCTGCGAAGAGCTTAGCAGAGCTTCCGACGTTGTCCGTCACATCATTTAAAGATCTGTCGATTTCATCTAACAAGGAGAGATCCGGAGCGGTGCGACTAACTTTCTGAGACTATCTATACGGTGATGTAGGTTAAGATCTCATGTATCAAATTTCTGAGACTATCTATACGGTGATGTAAGTTAAGATCTCATGTATCACACACTGAAGCCACGCACGCTGGTGGGTCCTTGTATGTAAGCAATTGACGAAAAAAAAAATCGTAATTTTATGTGACACTCAATAGCATAAATCTGATTGCGTGATGTAACCGATAGGAAAACAGCTTCGCATGCAGGAAGTTGTGAGTTAGAATCTCGCCAGGTGAAGGATTTTTCATTTTTAATCCTTCATCGAAGTGACTTTTATCGTCATTTTTATTGAATTAACTGCTTTAAACGTATTTTTTAAATTCGATTCCTTTGTCACATAATATTAATCATAATATTAACTTCATTTGCTCTCATTTTTCTTCCAATCACTCTCTCACCACTTAAAATATTTGTTCATGTGTTTTTAATTAATACCGATTTTATTTCTTTTGTTTTATAACACTGTTTTTTCGTCCACATTACAGCGTTCATTATATCTATTTCTCATTTTGATTGGATTTCGATTTACTTATAAACCCGTCTTTCACCTAAAATTTCATCTGCGTTATTTTGCCCATAGTGCAATAGGTATTTAGATCTTTTTAAAGTGTGTATGACGATTTCCATGACAAAAAAAAAAATGCACATCTGGTAACAAAAATAGATTTTTCCCACAATTGGACAAATATAAATAGATTATTTTGTGTTTTGTTTTTTAGCTGATAAATCGAAATTTTCAAATAACTGAATATTATAATAGATAAATATAATTAAATTCATATTCACGAAAACTTCGCCGGCCGGTGTGGCCGAGCGGTTCTAGGCGCTTCAGTCTGGAACCGCGCGACCGCTACGGTCGCAGGTTCGAATCCTGCCTAGGGCATGGATGTGTGTGATGTCCTTAGGTTTAAGTTGTTCTAAGTTCTAGGGGACAGATGACCTCAGATGTTAAGTCCCATAGCGCTCAGAGCCATCTGAATCAAAAAACTTCAAGTGGCAGTAGAATGAAAGACGAAATGAAACAAAAAAGTTCATAAGCTGAATAAAATGATGTGACAAAGGAATAGAAAAAATACATTTAAACCAATTAATCGAATAAAAATAAAGATTGAAGTAATTTCGATAAAGATTTTTAAAAAATGTGCGCCTGACGACATACGAACTCACAACCTCCTGAATGTGAAGCTGCTGTTATATCCATTACACAACACAACCAGACTACATACGGCAATTTTTTTAAACCTACACACAAAATTCCGAATTTCTTTACATGCAAACGAGGACTCACCACGGTGAATGGCTGCTGTGTGTGATACCTTGGATCTTAAACTACATCACCGTTTGGATACCAGCAGTTTCAAAATGCCGATCGCATCGCTGGGACCTCTCCTTATAAGACCACAGATTACTCTCCCTAGAGAAACAATGTACTCGCTCGCACTCACTGGTTGAGAGACCGTACCTTCTACGCAGCTGTGTCCTTCGACATTATCAAAGTAACTGCAGGATCTTCACCGATAACAGTGGAATGTAACATGAACAGCTTACTGCACTTGAGAAGTCAACAAGCACACTGTGAAAGATGTATCTACAGCTGTTTCCCCGTTTACACCCAAGTAGTACGCGAGCTTTTACTCTTAATGGCATAGAAATAACGGTGTAGAAGGCAAGATTTCCATAGTTCTAATCTGTGGAAACAAAATAAAAAATCAAATCCTTGTAACATTTTTCGTTTAAAATACAGATTATGGTGTTAAAGTAAACGGTAACAACGAATAATGGCAGAACATAGTTTTCGTTATTAAGGCATATAATTTATTTGCCCATTAAATGTTGCTAGTCACACCTATTAATCAGTTACCAGATTTTTTTCGACAGTAGTTTCAGTTGGTGGTTGTACATGAACGCAAATGAATTCTTCCTTGTGTAATCTAATGGACAAGGTCAAACATGTTCTATCCGAGGCGCGGAACGAGTCTTTCTTGGACGACGAAAGACAAAGTTATGAAAACACTGATACGCTATCAGTCGGCAAGACTTAATAAACGAATTTACAGTAATTTTCTGTAGACGTTATCTTATCGCACACGCGGTACTCGATGGCGGAGTGTTCATTGAAATTTTATGCGCACGTTTTCTACGGTATGAATGACCTCAGAATTCGCGCTGCATGGGGCTTAGAGCCACACCTGCACGTCAAAAAGTTTTTCCCAGGATGCAAACGACACCGTGCAACGAACATCCCGCTGTTCCGAAAGAGAGAGCAGCAGAAATGCCGTACTGAGCTTATTGTGATGTAAGAAAACAGAGTGCGCTGTTTGACAATAGCGGTGACGTATACAGACGTCGCCTTCCAGGAAGTGGCTTGTGAACTCTCTTAATACCAGCACACGGCACAGGACAACCTTAGCCCTCTTTTTGCTTACTGGTTCCCGGGAAACCACTTGCTAAACATAAGCGGCTTTAAAAAACGGACTTCGAGACACAAAATGAAAACATATATCATCAGGCTCCTAAAATTGTTATAACGTTGCAGCGGTGAAACCATTTCGTTCCCCACCCATTTCTCTGACAAATACACAAAACAAAGCAAAGATGTCCCCAACTCAAAGGTTTGTTGCACACCTACTGGAAGGTGTATGCCTTCGCATTCCTCAGACCTTTGCACAGACAGTCATAAGAAGACATACAGTTTAAAGTGAACCCCGAACCGCAGGATAGACATTCTACACAATAAATCATTGCTAGAGTTGACAGAAGCTATAGGTGAAAAAAAAAAAAAAAAAAATCCTCCGAGCAATTGAGGACCGAACCCTAAACCTTTGGTTTGTAGTCTAGCACACACCCACAGAGCCACTGACAAAAAAGCATTATTGTAAGACCGCAAAAATCTATCGGATCAGCGGAGATGCAGGAGGAAAAAGTCTCTATTTCTTTTGAAAGTACTACCGCAATTTCATTACAGGATTTTTAGAATTTACTACACAATTCACTTGCGGTTACTGTGGACAGTATATTAAGACAAATTGTACGAAATTAGATATGAAAATTATCCTATTCCATTTCAGCGAAATTAATTACAACAACAAAAATAGTTACACTATATAACGAAATAATAAGCAACCAGTTTCACAAAAGAAATTTAATTTATTTACCGATTTCGGGCACTTAGTGGCCTTCTTCAGAAGGGTGACTGTGACTAAAAGTGCTTATTAGGCGTAAACAGTTGCGAGTAATGACAGTTACAAGTTATCTTTACGGCTAATAAGAAATTTTAGTCGTTTGTAGTCAGCCTCCTTAGGTTGGGCACTAAAGTGCCCGAAACAAGGACACAATTTTCTTTTAAGCAACTGGTTGCTTTTTATTTCGTTATATTCAACTAAGGTTGCTGAGGATGGATAAAATTTATTATATACGCCGCGCCGTCACTCCTAAAATAATAGTGAAGTCTTGTTCAAGACTCGCAAATCTAAGATTGAGTATGGTGCAAAGTTTATATTCGACAATACCCAAGAGAAATAGAAGCGCGTTAACTCGCACTTGTGACGGGATAGTTAATGTATTTCATTACACAACAGCGGAGAAGGCCCACTTCGCTAGGTCTTCTTCCATTTGTTTTCTGAACTGGTAAAAATAGGTGCATCTCATTTGTATAGCATCTAACTTACTGAAACTCTACCGTTTATAACCTTCGTCTGATCTCTGGTTCAAAGACGTGTAAACTGTTGTGTTTTCCAAACACGCGAAAACGTTACGTATAATTTTCCGAAAAAAAACAAAAAAAAACCTTTTTTAAATTCACTGCGCAACATGGAATGTTTGCCCTTGATGGTTATACTGCACGATGATCATATCGGCAATTAAAGGATTTTTAAAGCTGAATGGTAACATCGTTGACATGAGTGGAATTCGTGGTTAAACTTTTCGCTTCTATGATGATGATGATGATGATGATGATGATGATCAGCTTTTTTGTACGGGTATGCGCATCTCGTGGTCGTGCGGTAGCGTTCTCGCTTCCCACGCCCGGGTTCGATTCCCGGCGGGGTCAGGGATTTTCTCTGCCTCGTGATGGCTGGGTGTTGTGTGATGTCCTTAGGTTAGTTAGGTTTAAGTAGTTCTAAGTTCTAGGGGACTGATGACCATAGATGTTAAGTCCCATAGTGCTCAGAGCCATTTGAACCATTTGTACGGGTATGCCATAAACAACGAGGGAATTTAATAATTCTGCTGGGAAGTTTACGCTTTCGTCTTGGCTCGTAATTTTATTTATAAATTTAAATACTTTTCCCCCCTTCCCCTAATATCAAATTCCTTGTTCGCGGCTTTGTTTGCTGAACCACGCTATTTTTTTGTTACTTAACTAAAATTTTTTGCTCACAAAACCATTCTTTGTTCGCGTAGCCCCTCTTTCTATCGTAGAATACCATTTTCCTTGCCCTTGCGAAGTTAACTTTTTTGCCCAAAGCATTTGGACGTATTATTTCACCTGCATATTTAAACTTTGTAGCCTTTTTTTTATTCTTCCATAATCAGTTGAAGAAACAAGTCTCAGATTATCTCCTTTTCTAACAGTTATGATTTTTCGTACATTCCCAAACCACCTTTTCTAGTATACAATTGAACAGCAGTGGAGACATCTTGAGTGTCAAACGTTACAACCTACTTCGCGCCATGCTACTTTCAAGTGCAGACGTAAAGTCGTACAGCAACGTCAACCCATAGCCCTAGGGATAGGTTTACTCCCTTCTTCGCGCACGTTGGCACCTTCCCCCGGATGTCCTGATCATATCTCTCTCTCTCTCTCTCTCTGTTCATCTCATCCACCTGCTCCTGCTCCCCTCTCTGTCCGCCTGCTCCTCATCCTCTCTCTATCGAATTTCTCTTCCCACCTATCTGTGTCCATCTCCACCTCCCTCTGTCCATTTGCTCCTCCCCTTACCTCTCTCCATCTCCTCCCCCGCCCCTCTCTCTCCGTCCATCTCCTTCTGCCACCTCACTGTGTCCCTCTTCTCCTCCCCCTATCTTTCTCCATCTCCTCTCCCCCCTATCGCTCTCCACCTCCTACTATTTCTGCCCATCTCCTGCTTCCCGCTCCCTTATGTCCATTCCTCCCTCTTCTGTCCATTTCCTCTTCCTCCCTCTTGCTGATCTTGAGCTCTGTTTATTGTTATAGCCAACGAAACCTTGAATGGGAAGTGAAGTCACTTACGAGAGACCTCCCCTGCTGTTTTGTCCGTTAGAACAGTAGCTTCAATGACACTATTACGCTTAGTTTTAATCTGCAAACGGGCATTATTACACAATTTCGGTCCAGGAACACTTTCAATTATTTATTGCATGAGAACCAAACAATGTACAGATATCATACATATATAATTTTGAGGAGAAATCTTGAAAGATTTTTTTTTCCCTTCATGTATACCGCCACAGCGTAGTTTCGTAGTTTGCCGATAGTCAGCCCTAGTCGCAAACATTGGCGAGTTTAGGTGCGGAGCGAGCTTTCTGTGTGTTGGAGTTCGCCACAAACAAGTGTGCTACAGCTGCTCAACGGATGTTTAGAACCAAGTACGGTAAGAAGCCACCAACAAGGAAGGCCGTTTACCACTGGCACAACAAATTCGTTACGACGGATTGCTTGTGCCCGGCGAAGAGAAGCGGACGTCCCAGTGTGAGTGAAGTGAATATGGAGCGCATACGACAGACATTCATAAGGAGTTCAAAGAAATCGGTGGTTCGCATATCGAATGCTTGTAAAAAAGACAACTTTCAGAGTTTCTCTTCAAAACGCAATATGTATGACATCTGTAAAATGTTTAGTACTTGTGCAATAGCCGCCCGATGTGGCCGAGTGGTTCTAGGCGCTTCAGTCTGAAACCGCGCGACCGCTACGGTCGCAGGTTCGAATTCTGCCTCGGGCATGGGTGTGTGTGATGTCCTTAGGTTAGTTAGGTGTAAGTAGTTCTAAGTTCTAGGGGACTGATGAACTCAGAAGTAAAGTACCATAGTGCTCAGAGCCATTTGAACTTTTTTTGTGCAATAAATAATTGAAAGTGTTCCCGAACTTTATGTACACCCTGTATTTAAGACGTTATATTAGGCTGCGTCTTTGTACGATAAGCGGAGTTTCCCGAGAGGGAAGGGAATATGTTATTCTCTGGGGAATTTTAGTGGCGTTACTGTGCACTAGTGTTCACTGCGGATGGCCCTCCAAACCACGTTGGTTACGAATCGATGAATTGATGGATGGTTGGTTGGTTGGAAAGGTGTGAAAGTGGGGGAAGGGGGCGTGGTTAAGGGACTAAATAGCGAGAGCCTCAGACCCTCGTTCAAGGGATAATATGTCTGCACTTAGTGAAGTCAGGCAGATATTTGAATTGTGACAGTACGAGTAAGGCCGGCCTCTGTTACCGAGCGGTTCTAGGCGCTTCAGTCCGGACCCGCGCTGCTGCTACGGTCGCACGTTCGAATCCTGCCTCGGGCATGGATGTGTGTGATGTCCTTAGGTTAGTTAGGTTTAAGTAGTTCTAAGTCTAGGGGACTGATGAACTAAGGAGTCAAGTCCCATAGTGCTTAGAGCCATTTTGGAGTACGAGTATGTAAAAGTACGAACAGATTGTCTCAACCTACATTACTTGTAAATTTTTAATTTCCTTGGGGATGTTCCAAGGAGACACTTAGCTTTTCGTGCAAGTGTCTACAAATTACTAGAGAGCACTATCCAGACTTCAACGTTTTCCTCCGTGACTCCAAAATTCTCCGGATCTCAACACAAGTAAACATCCGTGGTACAATATGTATCGTCTTGTTCGGTAGGTTATTCCTCCACTAAAGACTTCCGCACAGCCTTTGGAAGCAATGTGGACATTATTCCTAAGATAGGTACCTATACTTCATTGAGTCAATTCCGGCTTATCTAGCTGCCGTAATTTCTAGAAACGATGGTTACGTTGATTACTAGCATGTGTAACAATGTGACATGCCGAAGCAGCTCTGTATATTAAAACGAAAGGGATGTAGGATTGCGAATAGTGAGTTCCAAGATTAGATTTCTGAAGAGCTTGGCCACACTTTTTAACTACAATATAGAGTTTGCAATGCCTCCCTCTGAATAAAAAGAGGGTCTTCATGTGGTCTCCCTCTCCCTCCTCGCATATGACCTTCGAACCATGCTTCTCGACCACAACGCTCACAGCCCACATAAAATAAATGCAGGGGGTCTAAGTGTCAACAGAATGCCATTTCGGCAAACAGTGAAAGCGCTGGCTTCTGTGGCGACCTTTAAAACGTCACATATCTGCCCACCACGCGGCGATAAAACCCGCCATAAACGTGGCCGCAGCTGCTGTAAGTGCCGCAGGCAGGTCCTAGGTAACCATCGCCTGCAAACACACGTACACAAAGAAACCAATTACAAATTTGTTGTTGCGGCCGTTCTTCGCAGCAAGTACAATGAGGTGACAAAGCTCATGGGATGGTGATATTACCGCGTGCATAAGGTATAAAAGAGTGGGGCATTGACGGACCTGTCATTTATATTCAGGTGATTCACGTGAATAGATGTCTAACGTGATTATGGCCCCACGACGGGAATTAACAGAATTCGAAAGCGGAATGGTAGTTGGAGCTAGACGCATGGGACATTCCATTTTGGAAATCGTTACGGAGTTCCATAATCCACGAACCAGCGTCAAAAGAGTGTGGCGAAAATACCAAATTTCAGGCATTACCTCTCACCATGGGCAACTCAGTGGCCGACAGCCTTCACTTAACGACCGACAGCACCGGCGTTTGTGTAGAGTTGTCAGTGCTAAAAGACAAGCAACACTATGTGAAATAACCGCAGAAATCGATGTGCGATGTAGGACGAACGTATTTGTTAGGGCAGAGCGGCGAAATCAGTCATCAATGGGCTATGGCAGCAGACGACCGACGAGAGTGCCATTGCTAACAGCACGACATTGCCTCTCATACACTCGGGACCATATCGGTTGGACCCTAAACGACTGGAAACCCGTGGTCCGGTCAGATGAGACCCGATTTCAGTTGGTAAGAGCTGTGGTAGGATTGGAGTGTGGCGCAGACCCCACGAAGACATGGGCTCAGATGTCTACAAGTCACTGCGCAAGCTGGTGGTGGCTCCCTAAAGGTGCGAGCTGTGTACATGGGCCGGACTGGTTCCTGACTAGGTTCGTCTACTTGGAGACCATTTGCAGCCGTTCATGGACTTCATATTCCCAAAGGACGATGCAATTTTTATGGATGACAATGCGCCATGTCACCGGGCAACAATTGCTCGCAGTTCGTTTGAAGAACATTGTGGACCATTCGAGCGAATTCTGGTCACCCAGATCGCCCGGCATGAATCCCATCGAACCTTTATGAGACATAATCGAAATGTCAGTTCGTGTATAAAATTCTGCACCGGCAACACCTTCTCAATTATATAGAGGCAACATGCTCAATATTTCTGCAGGAGACTTCCAACGACTTGATAAGCCCATGCCATGTCGAGTTGCTGCACTACGCCGTACAAAAGGAGGTCCGACATGATACTTGGGGCCATCCCATTACTTTTGTGACCTCAGTGAATGTAAATTTTCGTACCAATTTATAAAACGAATTAAAAAAAAAAAAAAAAAACCAATACGTCCTCTACCTACAAGTGGACTTCAGGGAATGGCTTCCTCCTATTTTCCTCATATTTATAGTACACTCAATGCTCATAAATTAAGGATAATTGCAGAATGTGGTGCCATACAATGTGGCACTACACAAAACTGGCGCTAATGGCATAGGCACACAGGGAACACACACGACACAGATCTGTAGGTCCAACGGTATTGGTGATAAGTTGAGAAAACCGTCCCGAAACACATGTGCTACAAAACGCCACGGTTTCCTGCGCATGTACTCCGACAGCAATATGGGACATGATCACCATACACACGTACACAGGCCGCACAACGGGTTGTCACACTCTGGATCAGGTGGTCGAGCAGCTGCTGGGGTATAGCCTCCCATTCTTGCAACAGTGCCTGTCGGAGCTTCTGAAGTGTCCTAGGGGTTTGAAGACATGCAGCGATACGTCGACCGAAGGCATCCCAGACGTGCTCGATGTGGTTTAGGTCTGGAGAACAGGCAGGCCACTCCATTCGCCTGATATCTTCTGTTTCAAGGTACTCCTCCACGATGGCAGCTCGGTGGGGCCGTGCGTTATCATCCATCAGGAGGAAGGTGGGACCCACTCCACCCCTGAAAAGGCCGACATACTGGTGCAAAATGACGTCCCGACACACCTGATCTGTTACAGTTCCTCTGTCAAAGACATGCAGGGGTGTACGTGCACCAATCATAATCCCACCCCACACCATCAAACCACGACCTCCATACAGGTCCCTTTCAAGGACATTAAGGGGTTGGTATCTGATTCCTGGTTCACGCCAGATGAAAACCCGGCAAGAATCACTGTTCAGGCTATACCTGGGCTCGTCCGTGAACATAACCTGGGACCACTGTTCCAATGACCATGTACTGTGTTCCTGACATCAGGCTTTACAGGCTCTCCTGTGACCAGGGGTCAGTGGAATGCACCTTGCAGGTCTCCGGGCGAATAAACCACGTCTGTTCAGTCGTCTGTAGACTGTGTGTCTGGAGACAACTGTTCCAGTGGCTGCAGTAAGGTCCCGAGCAAGGCTACCTGCAGTACCCCGTGGCCGTCTGCGCGCACTGATGGTGAGATATCGGTTTTCTGCAAGCAATTGCAGCGCACAATAAATACTAGTCGTCCGCCATCTTGAAATTTGACGAAAAATGTGACAACAGTGTAATATCCCTTTTTAGAGCGGCGTCAATGATCTTTGTCAAAGAAATAGTGTAATATCGATCTTGCGAGCACTCCGAAGAGCTTGCACTGCCGTCCATGGTGGTCGCACGCACCCTACATGTCACACCTTTTGTAATTTTCAACAGACCATCACAAATCGCGGTAGTGTCATTTCTGTTCTTCTCATTGCATATTTCTTTCAGTTACCTTTGTACTATACCGGAGCAGTTCTTCCTACGTATGCTCCAGGTTTCACCGAGCTATGAACTTGGCAGTGACCTATCATACGAAAATTACTTTCGTCCTCAAGTTTCGGACGCCACTGCACATTCGGAACCAATACTACACACCTCGAGTAACGATATTTCAAATAGAAAAGCACGCTACTTCAGCGTATATATAATTCTTCAGATAAAAAACATGGAGCGAGGAGTGACTGATGAAAATTCACAAATTAAATGCGCTGTGTTCATCCAGGTATCAGACAGAAAGAGTTAACGGTGTACGTGGACTGAAAAACGTAGCTGCCTGAACTGGGGAACTGCTGTAATGGTCCTCTCGGGCCGCCAGCGGCGTATGCAAAGCAGGCAGTCCCGGCTTTCGGAAGCCATTAGCATGAAACACATTCAGCTCCGCACAGCGGCCGAGGCAACATGTCGTTTCGGACTCCCTGAGGACTAGGCCAAACCTTCCAACGGGAGACGTAGCAAATGGTTTCTGTTTATTGCTTCACACAAGGACAGCTTCGCGTTGTCAATCCTGTGCATAACTCTTTTATAATTTAAGCTTGGGTCTGTTTCTACTGTAGATCCTCGCCCACGCTAGTGCGATTCGAAAGCCACATATTAAATAGGAGAGCAGTTTTCTGAACTGTCTCCACTATACTACAGCAGGGTGTTCGCAGCTGAGCCACTTTTATACTTGCCTCTATAGTCGGCGAGTTAGTACTAAGCGTGTGGCAGAAGATATTTTTATTATACAGGGTGGGGGAGACAAACGGGAGTGTTTGAAAATTGACTGGCTGCCGTCGTTTGGAGTTATGGGATTGGGGGAATTGACCTTAGGCTATGGACAGGTGGAAGTATTAGTAGCCATGTAGAGTTGTTCAAGCGCGCAACGTGCTACTGCCTTTAATGTGTATGGCAAAAACTCGAAAAATTTTGTTGGACTTCAATGCGCTTTCCATTGGGGACTTCATTTACCGCACAAGGCCCTCTTGGAACGCTTTCACCTTTGGGTGAGACTGTTTGACGCCACTGGTAGCATTACAAAGAAAAAAGTGGTGGTGTAAAAGCAAGCAGTACCATACAGAATAATAACTGATAATATTTTCTCTGTTTGAATTGGACGCTTATGATCCAGACGAAGAAATACTGTCCCCGTAGGACGGTGCAACAAGCCATATTGCTGCAGGTTCAACATATGTGTGCGAAATCAAGGGCGCTTTCTGTGCGATACCACGAAAAAAAAAACTTTCAAGATAAACTGATAATTTCCACTTATGTACACTAGATTCAAGGAAAAAAAAATCTCAAGTTCGTGTGATTTTTTTTTAATCTTCCCGTTTGACTGCCTCACCCTGTACCACACATTAAGGATGGTTGTCTGTCCACGGATGGAGTCTAGGAAAGACGACGTAAGTGCTCGTAGAGAGCTGCTGACAGTAATTTTATAATAATGGTATTTTGTCTTCACATACGGAGATGACGACGTTAAGTGCTCGTAGAGAGCTGCTGACAGTAATTTTATAATAATGGTATTTTGTCGTCACATACGGAGATGAATATTCGTGGTATCCGCCGTCCTGGATACATTTTTTTTTAATTCTCTGTGCTGTTGGTTAATACAGTCTGATTAAGGTGCTGATCCCCCATGGCACACCAAAATGTTGGAACACTTACATAAGCAACGAAAAAAACATGTCAAAAATAAAAGGACGCAACCCCCAAGATTGGAGAAGGTTTATAGAAGCTTGAAATTTGGCGCGAATTTCAATGCGAGATGCTTTTAATAGTTTCCACTGTGAAACTGTCTCGAAATCTGGCAGAAAATCCAAAGAGATTCTGGTTGTATCTAAAGCACACCAGCGGAAAGACACAATCAGTATCTTCAATGCACGACAACAATGATATGTTATTAATGACAGTGTCACTAAAGCAAAGTTACTTAATTCGCTTTTCAGAAATTCTTTCACCAAAGTAGACGAAGTAAATATTGCAGAATTCAAATCAAGAACAACTGCCGACATAAGTAACTTAGAAGCAGATATCCTTGGTGTAGCAAGGCACTTTAAATCACTTAATAAAGGCAAGGCTTCTCATCCAGACTGTATACCAGTCATGTTCCTTTCGGAGTAGCTGACCCAATAGCTCCATATTTAGCAGTCATATACAACCGCCCACTCGTCGAAAATTCCGTACCTGAAGACTGGAAAGTTGCACAAGTTGCATATCGCTAACATCAATTCGCAGGACGATTTTGGAACATATACTGTGTTCGAACATTATGAGTCACCTCGAAGAAAACGATTTATTGATAAGCAAGTTCACAGATTCAGAAAATATCGTTCTTGTGAAACACAACTAGCTCTTTAGTCACACGAAGTAATGAGTGCTGTTGACAGGGGTTGTCAAATCGACACCATATTTTTAGATTTCCAAGAGACTTTCTACCAAATTGCTTACCTGTGGAGTATAGTCTTACTTGTGCGACTGGATTTGTGACTTTGTCAGTAACGCCACAGTTCATAGTAACTGAAGGGAAGTCATCGAGTAAAAAAGAAGTACCATCTGATGTAGACCAAGGAAATGTTATAGGCCCTCAGCTATTCCCGATCTACATAAACGATTTAGGAGACAATCTGAGTAGCCCTCTTAGGTTGTTTGCAGATAATGCTGTCTTATAAAGTCATCGGATGATCAGAACAAATTGCAAAACGATTTAGACAACATATCTGTGCGGTGTGAAAAGTGGCAATTGATCCTAAATAATGAAAAGTGTGGAGTCATCGACATGAGTACTAAATTCTTTTAATACTCACGCCGATGACTAACACTTCCACTAAATTTCAGTTACACGATAAATCACCTAAATCTAAAGGCTGTGCATTCAACAAAATATATGGGGGTACAGTTACGAATAACTTCAATTGCAACGATCGCACAGATAATGTTCCGGGTAAAGCAAACCAAAGACTGCGATTAATTGGCGGAACACTTACAAAACGCAAAAGGACTACTAAAGAGACTGCTTACACTACACTTGCCCGCCCTCTCTGTGCGGGTTGAAATCTGCATCGGATAAGATCAACGAAGGATGATAAGATCGACGGAGGACATCGAAAAAATTCAAAGGAGCGCAGCTCGTTTTGTACTATCGCGAAATAATGGGATTGCAATTACTAAAATAAAGGCATTTTTCTTGTGGCTGGATCTTCTGAAATTACAATCACCAGCTTTGTCCTCAGGGTGTGAAAATACTTTTGTTGCCGCCCACCTACATAGGGAGGAATGATCATCATAATAAAATAAGGGAAATCAGAGCTTGCAAGGAAAGATTCAAGTGTCCGTTTTGCTCGCGCGCTGTTTAATAGTGGAACGGAAGAGAAATAGCTCTAAGGTCATTCGACGAACGCTCTGCCAGGCACTTAATGGGAATTTCGGAGTAATCATGTACATATAGAACATCCCATACATAAGTACAAGAAACAAGAAGGAACAGTATTATTGAAAGACCAAGGCCGAAGCGTTTGGATTAAGAAGTCTGTAGGATAGGGATGTCATCTTCCATCCTTAATGTTGAATAGATACAACGAAGAAACAATGATGGAGTGATATATGCGGTGAAAGGATATCAATGATAAGATTCACTGATATTGTTATCCTTAATGAAAGTGAGGAAGAATTGCACAATCTGTTGGTTGGCACGAACCAAGATGGTTGTAATTTAACCCGGCCATCCACGAGGGTAAAAAAATCCACCAAAAAACCAATAAAATCTAACTACAATTGTGAAAAATGTTGAAGTCCTTTTTGGAAGCATACAGAAATTTACGTATCTTCTCTAATATCTCCGCTCTTTTCTCTTCTAAATTAATTCTTAACTTTGAATAACCAAGCCCGTAGGTGGAGAGGATTCTTTCAACGGATGTAGTGCAGGCATGGCATGAAATGAGGCTTTTCACAAAACTAACAAATCCTGTCGGTAAGTTTCTGCTGTTTATAGTTCCATTATCTTCCACTATTTTTTTGAATGGAACTTTGTTAGAATTAAATTAGGAAACATAGTGGCAGGAAAATAATCAGAATCAGCGATTCTAAAAAAGGTAACACTTGCAATCCACTCTGTATGCACCTTCTTGTTCAGAAGCTAATCTCCTTCTGAATCATGGACCTAAAATACGTAAAAGCAAGAAACAAAGTGTTCTACTGCTTGTTCCTTTTGTCTTTTTATTACGTTCTTACAGAGCTCTAGGCCAGGACTTTCTGAAAGATCGATCATTAGTTCGATAGATCGTGCAATAATTGTGCTAATTGCTTGAAAAAGATCAAGGCCTCGACAAATCTCTGACGTTGTCGGAAAAGATACGCGACATTTTTATAAATTACTAGTTGACAAACCGGGTATTTCCCAGGTATTCAAAAAATGGTACAAATGGGTCTGAGCACTATGGGACTTAACACCTGAGGTCATCAGTGCCCTAGAACTTGGAACTACAAACCTAACTAACCTAAGGACATCACACACATCCATGCCCGTGGCAGGATTCGAACCTGCTATCGTATCGGTCCCGCGGTTCCAGACTGAAGCGCGTAGAACCGCTCGGCCACTAATACATTTCCATGTATTAGTGAAAACACTTTTGAAATTATGGTACAGTCGTACAAATAATATATGTATAATGCACAAATTATAACAGCATCTTCGCGTGCCTACAGCTTGATTTTGTAAATGTGTCTATGCTAACGCCCCTTCATAGCCGTAGAGAATGCTATTGTTTCCGTCTAGAGCGGATTGCGCTTCGCAGTCGAAAGCTGTTTAAAGCGCTGCCAAGTGTCAGGGATTTCCTTAAGTTCCCTAGCCTGTAGGAGTGTCTTTGTAGTAAAGAGTAAATGTATTACAACTTTGTGGATGACGCGGCGTGTTTTCACGCACTTAATGTTTGTGATGTCACATCTCTTGAAGCACGTGCCGTACAAAGATATAATTGTGTGGGTATACTCAGTGGTATACGTGGGTGCTGACTGCGAAACATGCTGCGAACAGAGTTAGTAACACACAAGCCATGATGCGGCAGTTTTTTCACGTATCTCAGTGTTTACAATGTCATCTCTCTTGATCTATGTGTCATACGGTGATACAATTTTGCAGGTACAGTCAGCGTAAGTACTGTACGCGAAATTTATTCAGAATTAGTACCAGTGACGTAGTAAATTTGAACGTCATGCATATTGGAGCAGTTTTTCACGCAACTCATCGTTTATAAAATGTCTCCTGAATTATGATAGGTACGTGGTTCCTACCCCATAGCGATTGTTGCCTGACAGTAAGATATATGAGCACCAAGTTTAGTTGAAATTGTAGTTTAGGAGATATGGAACACACATGTTCCATGGTTGTTTGGGGGGAAGAGACCAAACTGCGAGGTCATCGGTCTCATCGGATTACGGAACGACGGGGAAGGAAGTCAGCCGTGCCCTTTCAAAGGAACCATCCCGGCATTGGCCTGGAGTGATTTAGGGAAATCACGGAAAACCTAAATCAGGATGACCAGACGCGGGATTGAACCGTCGTCCTCCCGAATGCGAGTCCAGTGTGCTAACCACTACGCCACCTCGCTCGGTGCATACATTGTTAGACTGCGTGAAGATAACAGTATTCAAGATTTTACTAATGTTAGCAGGGACTACTTCAGAGTGCTCCACAATTTCTACATACAGTATTTAGAACAAAGTAGTTGTAAAAGGGGAGGGGGTAGCACTCTGAATAAATTAATATACTTTTAAGTTCCATTTAATCTCAACCAAGTCCATTCATGACCATTACTTTCCTCTGTTTCATGTTCATCTCTACACCGAAATTTGAACCAGTCTTCACTCTGGATAACAGATCACTGCAATGAGGATAGTATCCGCAGCAAATCGTAGATTACTGATTTTCCTGCCGCCAACTGGAATTCCACAAGTGCGTCCCCTGATGACATACTCTGCAGACATGTTATAGAGTTGAGGTGATAGTATACACCCTTGTCTGGCTCCATTTTTCACATCGAAAAACCCCGATAATTTATCATTCACTTTTACGGTTGCAATATAACGGATATGAAGACCTTTGAGTAATGATAATAAGTGTTTTGCGACCGCAAACTCATTCAGCACTTGCCAAAACTTGTCATGCACGAAATTTTTACGTCAATATTTATCAAATATGGAGGTGGTCTAGTAGCGTTGTGCGTTCTGTATCACCACATTACGTACACCTCTGTACAGTGTGTTAAAAAAGTGCTAAAGATGGGCTTACAAATGAATTAATCCATAAGACATGCGACCTCTCGAGCAAGTTTAACACTTTTCAACAATATGAAATCTACAAGTCCTTACCTCTTTTTCAACAAGCAATCACATCTTTTACCTAGACTTATTAAGAAATATCATGCAAGATTTGGGGTCAGATGAGCTATGCGCAGTTAGGATGCAGCGATATACGTTGCAAAGCACGCGTTTGTCGCATGTATCCATTATCTCGGTGGTGTCCAAACGGTCACGAGGCATTTGGAAAACTTCCAAACAGCCTGTCGAACGCCTCATTTCAGTGCACCCACAAAGCAGATGATAATTTTTTTTCTCTGCAGACAGCAGAGTGACTGAATAGACGCGTCTTATTTGAAGGTTGCTTGACAGCTGGGGAGATTATTAGCCACGTTTAACACGCCGTTAGTAAGAGGGCTCTCGCACGAAAGAATTATCAAATTATAAATGGCGATCAAAAACCTTCCATTTGAGGATATTACTGCAGTGCATACGCAACGTAACGCGAGTACTATTCTGGCAGAGTACGCGAAAGAACTCCCCCCCTTCTAACAGCCGTGTACCGCAAGTCTCTGGAGGAACAGAAGGTTCCAAATGTTTGGAAAAGAGCACAGTAGTTCCAGTTTTCAGGAAGGGTCGTCGAGCAGATGCGCAAAACTATAGGCCTATATCTCTGACGTCGATCTGTTGTAGAATTTTAGAACATGTTTTTTGCTCGCGTATCATGTCATTTCCGGAAACCCAGGATCTACTCTGTAGGAATCAACATGGATTCCGGAAACAGCGATCGTGAGATATTCAACTCGCTTTATTTGTTCATGAGACCCAGATACAGGCTCCCAGGTAGATGCTATTTTCCTTGACTTCCGGAAGGCGTTCGATACAGTTCCACACTGTCGCCTGATAAACAAAGTAAGAGCCTACGGAATATCAGACCAGCTGTGTGGCTGGATTGAAGAGTTTTTAGCAAACAGAACACAGCATGTTGTTCTCAATGGAGAGACGTCTACAGACAAATTAACCTCTGGCGTGCCACAGGGGAGTGTTATGGGACCATTGCTTTTTGTGAAAAAATATATATAAATGACCTAGTAGATAGTGTCGGAAGTTCCATGCGGCTTTTCGCGGATGATGCTGTAGTATACAGAGAAGTTGCAGCATTAGAAAATTGCAGCGAAATGCAGGGAGATCTGCGGCGGATAGGCACTTGGTGCAGGGAGTGGCAACTGACCCTTAACATAGACAAATGTAATGTATTGCGAATACATAGAAAGAAGGATCCTTTATTGTATGATTATATGATAGCGAAACAAACACTGGTAGCAGTTACTTCTGTAAAATATCTGAATGATCATATAAAATTAATTGTTTGTAAGGCGGGTGCCAGGTTCAGATTCATTGGGAGAGTCCTTAGAAAATGTAGCCCATCAACAAAGGAGGTGGATTACAAAACACTCGTTCGACCTATACTTGAGTATTGCTCATCAGTGCGGGATCGGTACCAGATCGGGTTGACAGAGGAGGTAGAGAAGATCCAAAGAAGAGCGGCGCGTTTCGTCACAGGGTTATTTGGTAAGCGTGATAGCGTTACGGAGATGTTTAGCAAACTCAAGTGGCAGACTGCAAGAGCGGCGCTCTGCATCGCGGTGTAGCTTGCTGTCCAGGTTATGAGAGGGTGCGTTTCTGGATGAGGTACCGAACATATTGCTTCCCCCTACTTATACCTCCCGAGATGATCACGAATGTAAAATTAGAGAGATTCGAGCGCGTACGGAGGCTTTCCGGCAGTCGCTCTTCCCGCGAACCAAACGCGACTGAAGCAGGAAAGGGAGGTAATGACAGTGGCACGTAAAGTGCCCTCCACCACACACCGTTGGGTGGCTTGCGCAGTATAAAAGTAGATGTAGATGTAGGTATTTAAGACCGACATGTTGGCAAGGGATAAGTGTGGCATTCCAGTTTTTCCAATGTCCGTGCGGTATCTGCGAAAATGTGAACTACGCGACGTTATTACCAGTTGCATGCAAACAGGACGAACGTGCTGTTATTCTTTTCTTGGCTGCCGAGGAACAAACACAGGTAGAAATCCATCGCAGAATGACGAATGTTTATCGGGCATCATGTCGGTTGAAAACCACCGTTGCTGAATGGTGCGCCAAGTTCATAACGCACGCCCTCATATCACAAATGTCGCCGCCCTGTAGTCCTGATGTCTCTCCATGACATTATCACGCCTTCGGCCCCTTAAAAAAGGCCTTGAAGGGCCGACGATACTTGTCGGACGAGGATAAGCAGCTGGCATCTACGGACTACTTCCCGGAGGAGAGGACGGTCTCTTACCAAAAGGGTACCTTCAACTTTATGCGTCGGTGAGAAGACTGTCTCAATGCTCACGACGATTTTGCTTGATTGGCATACCGATTCGAATGGAAATCTCGCCCCTTGCACGAAGCACAGGGAAGGTAATGGCAGTGGCTTTAGTTCGTGACCTACCCCATGGTCGTACCTCGAGAGGGGAGAGGACGGGCAAGTGTTGGGTTGTACCGACCCTCCCCCAGAAAAAAATTAGGACGACGTAATAAAGGGTACACAGAAACTGTGGCTTTACACGCGACATAGATGGCAAGAACGAAGAACGAGTGTCCTTCTCGCATATCGTTCGACCAAGTTGTCTAATATTTTGGCATCGACTAGAAGCTCACTTGCTCCATGCAAGTTAAGTACATCCTACGAAAAATGAAAAGCTAATATTAAACATTCAGCTGCGAGTGGTTGGTGGGGGTGCCGACTCAATGAGATCGTTTATGGATTATTACAGTTGCCTTTGCTATGGCTCGGCTAGCGATTCTGCCCTACAAACGCTCGACAGATGTCAGTATAAAGCAATCATTTGCTGGTTTTGTGATCTACGGTCGAATCCAACGAATGCTCTTCTTGTCGAAGCTAATGAGCCTCCTCTCGAACAGTAGTAGCTACATTGGCTCCAAATATCTACACCTACGTGATTACTCTGCTATTCACAACAAAGTGCCTGGCAGAGGGTTCAATGAACCATCTTCAAGCTGTCTCTCTACCGTTCCACTCTCGAACGGCACGTGGGAAAAACGAGCACTTTAATTTTTCTGTGCGAGCCCTGATTCCTCTTATTTTATCGTTATGATCATTTCTCCCTATGTAGGTGGGTGCCAACAGAATGTTTTCGCAATCGGAGGAGAAAAATGGTGATTGAAATTTCACGAGAAGATCCCGTCGCAACGAAAAACGCTTTTGTTTTAATAATTGCCACTCCAATTCACGTATCATATCTGTGACACTATCTCACATATTTCGCGATAATACAAAACGAGCTGGCCTTCTTTGTACTTTTTCGATGTCATCCGTCAGTCCCACCTTTTGCGGGTCCCACACCGCAAAGCAATACTCCAGAATAAGGCGGACAAGTATGGTGTAAGCAGTCTATTTAGTAGGCCTGTTGCACCTTCTAAGTGTTCTGCCAATGAATCGCAGTCTTTGGTTTGCTCTACCCACAATATTATCTATGTGATCGTTCCAATTTAGGTTATTTGTAATTGTAATCCCTAAGTATTTTGTTGAATTTACAGCCTTCAGATTTGTGTGACTTATCGCGTAATCGAAATTTAGCCGATTTCTTTTAGTACTCATGTGAATAACTTCACACTTTTCCTTATTCAGGATCAACTGCCACTTTTCGCACCATACAGATATCTTATCTAAATCTTTTTGCAAGTCGTTTTGATCATCTGCTGACTTTACAAGACGGTAAATGACAGCAGCATCTGCAAACAATCTAAGAAGGCTACTCAGATTGACTCATATGTCGTTAATATGGATCAGGAACAATAGAGGGCCTATAACACATTATTTCCGTGTTACTCGATGACTTTCCGTCTATTACTACGAACTGTGACCTTTCTGACAGGAAATCACGAATCCAGTCGCACAACTGAGGCGATACTCCGTAGGCACGCAGTTTGGTTAGAAGACGCTTGTGAGGAACGGTGTCGAAAGCCTTCTGGAAATCTAAAAATATGGAACCAATTTGACATCCCCTGTCGATAGCACTTATTACTTCACGAGTATAAAGAGCTTGTTGTGTTTCACAAGATCGATATTTTATGAAACCGTGCTATGTGTCAATAAATCGTTTTCTTCGAGGTACTTCATAATGTTCGAATATAGTATATGTTCCAAAACCCTGCTGCAACCTAGTCAATCGCTCACAATTTGGCAAGACCGTTTGTTTTTGAGGATTTAGGTGTTGGCCGACACGTGCTTCATTAGTCGATAATGGTTATAGAAGAAACTTTCACCATCATCATCTATCTTGTATTATATTTCGTCACTGTGTCACCGAATTGCAACAGTTTTGCACCAATCACAGTTTCATGATAGATTACAGGAGTACGATGACAGATTTTGGACATTCGTACAGATACATCATACATGAAACTTCCCGGTATATTAAAACTGTGTGCCGGACCGAGACTCGAATTCGGAACCTTTTCCTTTCGTGGGCGAGTGCTCTATCATTCGAGCTACCCAAGCACGACTCACGACCCGTCCCCACAGCTTCGATTCTGCCAGTACCTCGTCGTGTGGACGAAGTAGAGAGCTAGTAGAGCACTTGCCCGCGAAAGGCAAAGGTCCTGAGTTCGAGTCTCGGACCGGCACACAGTTTTAAGTTGCCAGGAAATTTCGTATCAGCGCACACTCCGCTACAGAGTGAAAATCTCATTCTACGTCATACTTGTTCACCTAATATGAGCCCGCAACTTTTTAAGTGAATATCAACATACGTATCGCCTCTACACAGACCGATCACGTATCCTGCATTACTAGAAGGACTTAAAATATGCCGATAGATATTGATAAATCAGTTTTCTGACAGATTTGTGATCAGCACTGCTGCTCATGTAGACTCATGTCGTCAATAATACCAATAACTACTGGATTATTTCGACTGCATCTCTATCAACTACAACTGATTGTCTCGCCCCTACGTGATTGTGCCCTGGATGGGACATCGACCACATTTCCGGCTGCCCCCACCAAGTGACAAATGAATATTGCTGAATTGCTAAGTGCTTCGTCGACACCAATTTCCTGTCAAAATGAAGACATTACTAGCAGCTCATGATGTGTTACTATTTTGCCGGCTGAACGCATCATGATGTAACTGTTACGTATACATCCAATGTAAATATTATATGCGACTCTTGGGTGTACGTGTGTGTGATTCAATATGTCTTTGGATTTGTATCATTTGTGGAAGACCGACGAGTGGAAAATGTACGGCCACAAATAAAAACCTTTATCGTAAAATATCCAAACTATTTTGCTATTCACCGTGAAACTGAGTTCAAGCCCCCCCTTTAAAAAAAAAAACAGCTCCGAGCTTATTCCTCATTCAGACAGACTTGTTAGCAAATAATGACTAAACCACCAACCATACTCATCACATTTTCTTCACAGCGCGGTTGATTGGCTTTTGCGGCCCTCACTCCAACTGTTTAGTGCAGTGGTTCCAAACCTTGCCTAGACCTATTATCCCTGAGTGACATTCTAAATTTGCAATAATAGTAATGATTTTTTGAAAATAATTTAGTTTCGTGATTGAAACAGAATCGAATCGTTTAGTTTTTACCGCTTAGAAAATTTCATTTTAGCCTTCCGGGGGTAATTATCCTCAGGTTGGGAACCACTGGTCTAGTGCATGAGTGTCCAAGCCGTGACGCGCATGCGGCCCAAGAAGTGAACATTTTTCATACGGCCGGTGGAAAAAAAACATAAAATTCCGTTTATGGAAAGTTTTCAATTTGTAATTCGTGCCACACCATGCTATTCTCTAAATGGTCCATCCCGCCATCCCTTTATTTCTCAGCAGTCATTGCTAAGTACGTTATGTGCGACCCAAAATTACTCGTCTTCTTCCAATGTGGCCCAGGTAAGTTAATAGGTTGGGCACGCTTGGTCTAGTGTAAGCTCAGTTGCAGATCTGGAAGAGGCTATCATCAAAAGTACGAAAGGGTATCCGAGAAACAATGCTACAAAACACACTAAATATTTCGCCAATTGTCCATAAAAATTCAGGGCCTCACATCTCACTTGGACCACCCGCATAGCTTTCGTAACGAGTATGTACCAGACTGACCAATGACGTACTACTATACTTGTGACCAAGAACAAAGATTGCAGCCACGCACTGTTTCAGCAGGTATCTTTTTTTATTCATCTGCAACCAAGCAATGTGGTGCGATGGTTGTAGTACTAAAATGATATTTGGGGAATATGCCATGACAGTGCTCTGGCAATTTTGCTGTTTTTCCTATACCGGGTCAAAAGTCCGCTGGGCTGCTTCCTGCATTAACTCCGCAAGTTCTAATCTCCAATCCTTAAGAATTTAATGGGCAGGAATGAAAATATGGTAATCACATGTATTTAATTTAGAAACAGGCTGCTAATTTGGATCCTGAAACGGTTAGGACTAACTAATAAGACTCAGATCGAAAGAAAAGTTGTGATGGTCAACTTGGAGCAACAATATGCTGCAGAAAGTCTCCAGTTTCCTAGTGAAAACAACCTTTTTCTAGGATTCAATATTACGCTCTAGTATAATGAATGGTGACTGCAGAGTTCCTGGAACCCTGTTTAATCCATTCAAGCGTAGTATAATGGCACTAACAAGAGCGAATTGGGTTTTTAAATTGCACGTGAACATGCCGTAGGGTTTTCTCAGTTCCTGCAACGAAATACGCGACCGTTTAAAGAGCATACTTGTGCGTAGATGGTGTGTTCGGTTTACAAGGTGCCCAAGAAAGAAAGGTTAGTACTCAGGGAGATGACAGGAGCAACCATTCGAAGAAAAATCTAGTAAACGAGGGCTCTAAAATACATTCATGAGGAGCTATGAACATTTGCTCATCTCTTCTACTAACAAGTGCTCCTAGATTTAAAGGTATGCATTTTAGAGTCCATCTTTTCTTGTTCTGTTCCACACTACCCGCTCCTAAAATATGGAAAGCAAACAGCTTGCAGTAGAAAATAATTGTTACACAGTATAGAAGATGAAACAGGGCTCATACCTCTTACGGGATGTGTTTTAGAGCCCGTGTTTACTACACTTTTCTGCTTCGAATGATCGTTTCCATCATATCCCTGAACACTGACCTTTCCTTCTGGAACAAGTGTGTAGTTCCCGAGGAGCATGGTGCTGTTTCCATGTTGTCATGAATCACGAACAGGATAAAATATTGGTGGAGAAAATCGGTTTGGGGATTTTTTTCCCCGCTTAGCACTAACAGTTTCTGACTTAATGTGTAACGGACGAATCCCCTCGAACATGCCGGTATTCATATTCGCAAGGTATTCAACACCACACTGAGTACAATAAATTATAGTATAATCTGTTGGGTACGACCTGTGTGTTAACGGAATTCCTCCTTTTCCTCTTGAAATTCACGATACGAAAATTTGTTCTAACCTCGGTATTAGTGTGACCCTCTGGTACTGCATTTCCAAAGGGATTCAAAGTACCTTTTTTCCTGAGCACGTGCGGAAAGTTTTCTTTGAGGAACCTTTAAACTTCTGAAACTTGTTCACCGTCGCCTGTAATCAAATTTCCACTATTGGCCAATTCCTGCAATTACGCGGTGGTAGGTGTGCACAGGTAAAAAGTATCCAGACACCAAAGTAAGGCAGACAACGGCTTATGGAGGAGTATGAACTCTGGATGATTTCAAGCTGAGACAAATTATCGTGTTTGAACATATTTGTTCACCATATTTCGCTGTGGACTGTCCGTGTTAGAAGCTATAAGTCGTGTCCCTATGGCGTGATCACGTTGTCACTGGAAATATCGTCGCTAGCACTATTATTGTTCTAGGTATTCTATTTAAAAACTATAAGGATTAAACGCAAACCTGACGAAATACAAATACAAAACGCGACAAATGCTCAGACCTCGGTCTCGGCCGTGGAGCTCACTGGTCTCATCAGGTGAGAGGTGCAGAAATCGCATTTCGTTAGTGGGATTCGCCGTCAATTTACAAGCATTTTCGACAGCTGTTTACAAATGCAAAACAATTGGAATAACGTGCACACCTGTCTACATTCAGCGGTGTGGGACTGGATCCAACTATTTCTGTAAGTCGTTATTTTGACAGGTGGGTTGAGTAACTGTCTTAACTGCATTAAAGACGAAGGACTAGACACGAAGCGAGGAAAAATAAATGGGCCATGTCCTCTTCGAAGGAACCATTCCGCCGTCTGCCTCAAGTAATTGAGGGAAACCATGGAAAACCTAAATCTGGATAGCGGGGTGGGGAATTGAATCCAGTTCTCCAGAACAAGAGTACAGTCGTATTTGTCTTTACTAATCTCCAAAGACCTCCAATTTGGCAAAGATGCCTACTACGATTAAATAATTGCCGACCGTGATCTTACTACACCCGATCCCCCCTTAAGACAATAAAAATGAAGAGAAATCAACTTATCACGGCATAATTCACTGACAGACTGTGGAAGAGTACATCTATATTTTAGAATTTAAAAAATTCCTTAGTTATGAAAATAGTTTTCAAAAAACTCACAAAAACTTCTAAAATTAATGAAATACAAACGCCTATTTATCTTACATACTGTACAGATATGTTCGCCGAAGCCGCGGCCGACTGGTATGAATGGGTAGGGCAACAATTCCGAACTTCCATTACAAATTCATTGCAAAGAATTGTGTGTTATTCCACTAATTGCCTAACCAGCTTTCCTTATGTGGGCCATTATAGAAAAAAACACCGTTTCAACTCTCAATTCAACACGGTACGACACGTGTCCTTGCAAGAACCATAAAAAAGGAAAAGCTTCCGATGCTGCGTCAATAGCACAACAATATAAAGTGCCAATAAATAATACTCAAAATGGAAAAAAATGAAGAACGGTATATTTGTAACATGGAAGTGAACGCGAATTTAACGTGTAAAACTATCCGTTGGCGCTTTGGGCATCAGCTGATCAACAATGCCGGCGTCACGCATGATCATCTCGCACAAAATTCTATGTTGCTAGTATATCTCATTACCACTACAGGCTAAAATAATTTGTACTATAACCAAAATAACGCAAAATTTTGTTTCTGCAGCAGTTGAAAAACATGCACGCTCATGTCATAACGCTATAATATAATATCGTGAGAAGATATAAATGCGATGCACGAACATTGCATAGTTCATATACCAAATATAAAATATTGAGCTATATGATTCTTGCCTATACTTGAAACACTGGACATATGGTTGCACTGACAAGCGTACATAACAATCCGTATGAACAAACACCTGTTAAGACTGCAAGATCAGTGACTAATAATATTTAACGTAAGTAGTCTACGAGTCAGTACAAACGGCATAAAGTCCAGTATGACTCTGTACAAAACTTACTTTTTGCGGCATTTAGTAAATCCTTTACTTCTTTTATCAGTCCTTTTATTTGTTGACTTGTCCGTTCCAGCTCCTTCTCATGTGTGTGAAGTTTCTCCCTGAACGTAGGGCTATCAGTCAAACATTCTGTAAATTCAAGCGGCTGTAGTCCCACCCCCATCATAAAACAAATCTATGTAACACCATTTACTTCGTATATATTTCACGTACAACACACGCGTACGTAACCACACATCCACTCGACACAAACGCCAAATACGAACTGTTAATCAGCGAGCGAAAGAAGATATTCCATGGAGCAGTGATGCCAACCAACTACATGTAGCAACATTTCATACTGCTTAAAAGTTTAACATAGTCATCCAAGTGAAAATAAAATCACTAAATATATAATCTAAGTATATAATGTTTTCTGAAAATATTTAAAACCAAATAATTTTTGTCACTGGAAATTAGGTGAAACCTCTTTGGATGACACACTTTGGCACATATGGCTATACATCTTTGCCGCAAGTAGTTTTACCGTGTTTGTTTTGCTGTGTTTGTGGTGCGTGTGTGACAAGTAACTAATTACCCTTTTTTGTTGTTGTTGTTGTTGTTGTTGTTGTTGTATTTATTGGATTCATGACTGATCATTTCAGGATCGCTTCACATTATTTTGTAATTTACAAAATTTGAGGGTGGAAAGTCAAATTTGCTTACCCTGGCTAGTTAACTATCCCTGGATGACAAACTGATACCAGTTATTGTGTGCAACTGAACGTGGTTTGTTTGTGTTTTGTGACCAGAAGACTATTTATACCGTTTGAGCAGATGTTTAGACCCAGAGCTGCACTCCAGTATTGAGTTGAGAAATTGTAATTACACTTTATTACTTGAAGTAGACAGCTTCAAGTGTTATTTTCCCTGTTCGTCATAGGCAGCTTCTTTTCCCGAGAAATATGCATCCTGCTCAATTGGCGGAATGCTCCCTACGTGCCGTACAAATAGATTATGTGTTTAACATTATCGTCAAGAACGGTGCATAATTTATATTAAAATAAGAAAATTACCGGATTTGTTTTCTCCTCTCCACAAAGATTTTGCTTCGTTTATGTAATTCCTGATTTCGTGTTCCAGAATAAGGCTGCTTGATGATGGTCGTTGGTGGACAAGATCATGTAATACAGGCCGATATAGTCTTTGTTATTGAAGGCACAGCAATTAATGGAGCTTACTTAAACGACCTGAAATCAAATTATGTTATACCAACCCTAGAGTGAGTAAAGATTTTTTATTGATTTCTTTTTTAATTGCATTTTTATCAATCATAGCTGGGAATAAAACTCTGAATAGTTTATAATGAACGTTTACGAATATCATTGAGTGAGAAATCCTTTACGTTAGTTATTATTCAATAAAGGACTGATACATTGCTTTTGAACAGTATTTTTCACACACACACACACACACACACACACACATTTGTGTATGTTATTGCTATCCACCTGTTGTAGATTATCACCCTGTTTCATGCTATCGAACGTGGATTCTGGGAACATGGGTCATGCAAAATGCAACTCATTCTTTTCTCAAATGACATACTTGAGGTCTTGAATTAAGGCAATCAGGTTGATGCATCGTTTCTTGACTTCTGAAAAGCATTGTCTCGGCATCAAACTAAAGGTTAATGATAAAAATACAGGCACATTGGGTATCAAATGCAGTTTGCGACTAAATTAAACTTTGTGTGGTAGGAAGGATGCAGCATTTACCCTCAATAGAGAGCCACTGATAAATGTAGAAATAATTTCGTATGAAATGTGTTAGAAGACTTGCTGATCATGCTATTTGTTAATGACGTGACAGACAATTGAGAAATTGTAATTACACTTTATTACTTCAAGCAGATGGCTTCAAATGTTATTTTTCCTGTACGTCATAGGCAGCTTCTTTTCCCGAGAAATATGCGTCCTGCAGACTTTTTGTAGATGGTACTGTTTACAGTGTTGCAGCACTGTCTGAAAATCTACACAAATAGCGTCAGATCTTGATGAATTTTCAATGTGATGCAAAGATTGGCAGTGTAAAATTGTGCACTTCATCAAGTGCCAAAAACTAGTAGCTTGTGACTACAATGTCAGTAAGTTACAGTTTCAATCAATCAACTCATTAAAATACTGTACCTGTGTTATAATTGGTGGAAACATAATAGAAATAATTGTCGAAACCCATTCATAAGTAAAGAAGTTGGCAGACTTTGCTCCATGGGTGGGCTGAGGGAAAATACAATCCACAGAAGTAGACTGCTTAGAAAATACTTCTGTGCTGGGTTGTGGATTATTACTCAAGTGTGAGGAATGCATAGCAAATATAACTAATGGAGGATATTTTACAAAATCAAAGGACACCACAAATGCTCACAAGTGTGTTTTGTCAAGGGATAACTTCACAGAACTGGCAGATGTGTGGAGATAGATTCCAACTATACCACTAAAGTCTACCTACCTAGACGGAAAGTTGTCATCAGAGACAAGAGAATCATTAGGAGCACCCCAATTAAGTTCAATGGGACAACACTTCTCTGTATGCATAAATGATCTTATGGATAGTGTGAGCAGCTATAATTGATGATGCTTGGCCTTGGGTGACTGTAGAAGAATACAGGATGACTTTGGCAGATTTTCTACTTGTTGTGATGATTGGCACCTTGCTCTGAGTGTAGAAAAATGTAAGTTAATGCAGATGATTAGGAAAAACAGTCTTGTTATGCTCAAGTTCCATATTATTGATGTGCTACTTGATACAGTTGTATCAATTGAGTGTCTAGAAGTAACATTGCAAAGTGTATGAAATGGAACAAGCACATAAGGATGGTAGTAGGGAAGACGAAGGGCCGACTTCAGTTTACTGGGAGAATTTTAGGGAATTGTGTTTCATCTGCAAAGGAGACCACATGTAGAACATTGGTGCAATCCACTCTTGAGTACAGCTCGAGTGTTTGGTATCCCCACCAGATCAGATTACAGGGTGATATCAAAGCAATTCAGAGCTGGGCTGCTAAATTGTTACCAGTAGATTCAATCAACACACAAGTATAACAGAGATGGTTTATGAACTCTGGATGCCTGGAATGAACACAATGTTCTTTTTGAGAACCCACATTTGCTGCTGACTGCTGAATGATTCTGTGATCACCAAAAACATTTCGTGTAAGGACTGCAAAGTCATTGTAAGAGAAATTATGGTTCATACAGGGGTGTATAGACAGTCATTATTGCCTCGCTCCATTCGTGGATCTGTAAAGGGAATGACTAGTAGTGGTACAAGTACCACCTGCCATACCATGTGTTGGCTTACAGAGTATGTATGAGAGAAGATCGGAAAGTAACACACAATAATTTTACTACCAAAATTTTTAATATGTGACAAAACAAAAATTCCAAGCAACATGCAGTCATTGAATTCTTGACAGCATTTGTTGATGTGAGTACTGTGCTTCGTTGGGCGAATGTGCTTAAAGATGTTGAGGCGGGAACATCTGACCTGTGTTGCAAACAAAGAGTTGGACGTCCTGTGACTGCAACCACTGAGTTTTTACAAGCAAAATGTTGACAGGTTGATTCAGGACGATCGTCCCATCACTCGGAGAGAAATTGCAAGCACAATCGATATTTCACAAGAACGTTTGGGTCACATTATTGCTTTGCTTGGATATCGGAAGATCTGTGCACGATGGGTTCCCTGGATGCTGACTTCTGAAATGAAAGTGCACAGACTTGAACTCCTCTCGCCTTATGAGAATGAAGGTGACACTTTTCTCATTCAGGTGTGAAAGGAGATGAAATGTCAGTCTATCTAATATTGACACACGGACTTGCCCCAGAAAAAGAAATTCAACATGCAGCCCTCAGCTGGAAAAATCAGGGCTACAGTGTTCTGGGATGCAGATGGTGTTATCCATGTTGATTTCCTTGATCGTGAAACAATAATAAATTCAGAATGTTACATCATAATGGTGCAAACTCTGAAATGACGGCTAACAGGTGTCTGAAAGGAAAAGGCAAATGTTTTCCTGCAGCATGACAATGCCAAACCACACACTTCACCTGCCACCACAGCAGAACTTCAGAGACTGAATCTCACCACCGTACGGCATCCTCTATACAGACCAGATTTAGCACTGTCTGACTTGTATCTGTTCCCAATAATGAAAGATGATCTGCGTTGGCATCATTATGCTTCTCATGAAGACGTTGAGAAAACCGTGAGACTGTGGTTGTGGAAACAGTGTCAACTTCTGTGACAGCTTCTGAAAACTTGTTCATCGTTGGCGGAAATGTATTCAATTGGCTGGTGATTTTTTGGAAAAGTGAATATTGGTAACTAAAGATCACATTCTAAGGATTATTTCTGCATCTGATTTATTAAAATATTCCCATCCAAACCCAATTAATGAAGGTGGAAGCGTTACTTTTCATTCAACCCTCGTATGTTGTGTTGGACCATTATGAAGTACCTCAAAGAATATGACCTGTAGTCACATAACCAGTTCAATTTCAGAAAATATCATTCTTGAGAAACTCAAGTGACTTTTTATTCATGTAAAATAATCAGTGCTTTTGATGGGGATCTCAAATTGGTTCCATAGTTCTACATTTTCAGAAGACTGTTTGTCACAGGCAGCTTATAAATAAATGCCTATGAAGTATTGTCTCAGTTGTGTGACTGGATTCGTTATTTCCTTACAGAAGGGTCACAGTTTGTAGTAATTGTCAGGAAGACACGCGAACAGATGTGATATCTGGGGCTCCCCAAGGAAATGTTATTGGCACTCTGCTGTTTTTAATCTGTATGAGCAGTTAAGGTGATCTGAACAGCCCTCTTAGATTATTTTCAGATATTTCTGTCATTTACTGCATAGTAAAGTCATCAAAATTTCAATCCAACTTTCTGCTCTGAATACCAAAACATTTTATTGACTCCCATTTACATAGGGAGAAATGACCATCTCTAGAAAATAAGAGAAATCGGAACTCGCATAGAAATATTTAGGAGTTCATTTTTCCCACATGCTATTTGAGACATGTATAATCAAAAAATAGTCTGGAAATGGCTCTATGAACCCTTTGTGGAGAACATAAGTGTGAATTGCAATGTATTCATGTATATTTAGTTCACAACTGTAGCTGAGTGGTCAGTGCGGTTGAATGCCATGCGGGCAGGAGCTGGATTCAGTTCCCGGTGGTGCAAGGTATTTTTTTCTAGATGGGAGGACTGGTACAGGGTGCAATCAACCTCACGAGGCCAGTTGAGGAGAAACTCGGCTGATTGGTAGTGGTCTCAAGGTCATGAAACTGACAATGACTGGGAGAGGTGTGTGCTGACCACGTGCCCCTCCATACTGTATACAATGACGCAGCTGGCAGAGGATGACATGGCAATTGGTCAGTCCTGATTGTCCCATCAGTGCCAGACTGTGTAACTTTACCTTATTTTACATGTGTATTTAGCTGTAGATGTTTTAAGCAAGGGGTCTAGGAATGTGCTCCGACGTATCCCTCCTGGAGGGATGACTGTGTCTTTGTGGTACTGCATCACATTAGGATTCAACAAGGCAAACAATTTTTTAAAAGAGATAGGGTTTGAGGAAGAATTGTGCTATTCATCAAAGGTTTGTTTAGATAGATAGCCAGAATCATCTCCAGTAACAGGATCAATTAAAAAAAGGCTTTGGAAGCACAAAAAAGTGTTACTGTACATCATAAAATGGGGTTTTAATAGCCATAATGATTCAAATCCATAACCACTAGTCCGTATTTAACTTTTATGTGATTTCCATAAACCAATTCTGCCAAATGCTGGAGTAATTCTTTTAGAAAAGCAACAGTCTACCCTCTTACATAGTTCACAGGCTGAGCTAGACTCCTAAGGGGATTCTACTGCATTTCTTGATATCGTTAGGTTAGAAGACTAGCACTAATTCAACAAACTCACTAGTGTTGCTGATATACAAGTAGCTGAAGAGTTGGCTTGTGATTCTATTAAGAATTTGCTTGCATATTTTGTTTGGTTGCATAGCACAGTTTCTATTGATAAATAACAGGCAGAGTTAAGATAACTAGTCAGTGAATAGTTGAGTTGTTGACAGGTACGTAAAGAAAATTGAAATCTTTGCTAACCCCAGCTTGTGCGTGTGCACCTTCACACACACACACACACACACACACACACACACACACACACACAGAGCGAGAGAGAGAGAGAGAGAGAGAGAGAGAGAGAGAGAGACCCGCGTCCGGCCATCCTGATTTAGGTTTTCCGTGATTTCCCTAAATCGCTCCAGGCAAATGCCGGGATGGTTCCTTTCAAAGGGCATGGCCGACTTCCTTCCCCCGTCCTTCCCTAATCCGATGAGACCGATGACCTCACTGTCTGGTCTCCTTTCCCAAAAACAACCAACAGAGAGAGAGAGAGAGAGAGAGAGAGAGAGAGAGAGAGAGAGAGAGAGTGAGTGACGTTTGTAACAATAAAGATTGAAAATAAAACTTTCTTTTCATTTCAGATATTTCAGTCACTGCCCTGTTGAAGAAAGAGAGTACATAGCTGAGGTAAATTATAATTCATTTATCTGGTTTTCCTTTTTCTGCTTTCACACATAAGAATGCAGGGTCTCTCGTCTATTGAATAAAATATTCACATAGTCTGAGCCACATCAAGTGATTAAAATGCCACAAGCTGGTAATCAAGCACTTCTTGGCCACTATCAAGTGGTAGTGGTATGTCTAACAGTGAGTTGCTGGTACAGATTTATATACACTAGCCGCCAACTGTAATGTCACTGCAGCTCAAGGCATTTCCATATATGGCTGTACTTTGATTTAGTGTTCGATGCGTCCTCATCAACCTCATAATCACTGAATTCTGTGTCATGCTGGGTTGCAGGCTGTCATCTCTCTTAAGGGTGTTTTCAATCATTTATATTTTGATGGCTTATTTAACTACACGTCCCAGAAACCATTAGAACAAGCCATGACAGAGGTCAGCAAATAAAATTTGATGATCTCTGTTGTGCCTCACAGTGACAGCTTCTAGAACTGTATAATAAAAGAAGTCCTCAAAATAAGAATAACCAATAACACCCTTAATAGAGATGGTGGCCTGCAGCTTAGTGTAGCATGAAATCCAGTGACTACAAGTTTGAAGTGGGCACATAAAATGTCGATTCAATTTATGCCCATATGTGGCAGTGCCCGTACTAACCCCAAAAATGTGCATTAGCAAGGTATGCTCTAGAAAATGGTCACTGGATAAAAATGGATGAAACCTCTGTTATGGCGTGCACTATCAGTTTCTGGGACAGTGTAATTAAAGACACCATCAAAGTAAAAATTACTGAAAACACCGTTCACAGAGATGGCAGCCTGTGACTCAGCATGGTGCAGAATTCAGTGATCACGAGGTTGAAGAAGGCATATGAAATGCTGAATCAAAGTATAGTTATATATGGCAATGCCAGGAGAGGCAGTTACATCACAGTTGACAGCCAGTGTACACAAGGGTGTACCAGCAGTCCACTGGCAGTCATACCACTTGATATAACCAAGGAGTACTTGGTCAAAAGCTCATGGCATTTCAACCACTTGACATGGTTGGAAGCCTGAGAACATTTTATTCTTCATTCATATATTTTCCATAAATCAATTGGGCATTACTTCTAGATTACCATATTTGATGAGGAGTGTAAATTTTTCACCTCAAGTAACCTTTGACTGATTACAGATATTTGTAATGTTTTCATCTAGATGTGACCAGGGGCTTATGAACAAAATCCAAAATATGTAAATCAACATTTTTGTCTTTAATTTTTTAGCAGATCTATGATATATCTAGAAGTAGCCATCCAGTAAGCTAAAGTGGAATGATCACATGAAACAAGTTGGAAAATCAGCTGCCAGACTGAGACTCTTTGCGAGAATCGTAAGGGAATGTTGCTCGTCCTGAAAGAAGTTGCTTAAATTAGTTGTTTGAGTGATTCATGAGTACTGTTCATCAGTTATAAAGCCTTACCAAGTTGGATTAATGGAAGAGAGAGAGAGAGAGAGAATCAAACAGTGATAAGTGGCGCATTTCATCATGAGATTGTTTATATTGTTGTAGTAATGCTACTCTCTTTCAAATTCTGAAGGTGGCAGGGGTAAAATACAGGGAGCGAAAGAAAAGTTTGGAGTAGGTATTAAAATCCATGGAGAAGCAATAAAAACTTTGAGGTTTGCCGATGACATTGTGATTCTGTCAGAGACAGCAAAGGACTTGGAAGAGCAGTTGAACGGAATGGATAGTGTCTTGAAAGGAGGGTATAAGATGAACATCAACAAAAGCAAAACGAGGATAATGGAATGTAGTCAAATTAGGTCGGGTGATGCTGAGGGAATTAGATTAGGAAATGAGACACTTAAAGTAGTAAAGGAATTTTGCTATTTGAGGAGCAAAATAACTGATGATGGTCGAAGTAGAGCGGATATAAAATGTAGACTGACAATGGCAAGGAAAGCGTTTCTGAAGAAGAGAAATTTGTTAACATCGAGTATAGATTTAAGTGTCAGGAAGTCGTTTCTGAAAGTATTTGTATGGAGTCTAGCCATGTATGAAAGTGAAGCGTGGACGATGAATAGTTTAGACAAGAAGAGAATAGAAGCTTTCGAAATGTGGTGCTACAGTAGAATGCTGAAGATTAGATGGGTAGATCACACAACTAATGAGGAGGTATTGAATAGAATTGGAGAGAAGAGAAATTTGTGGCACAACTTGACTAGAAGAAGGGATCGATTGGTAGGACATGTTCTGAGACATCGAGGGATCACAAATTTAGTATTGGAGGGCAGTGTGGAGGGTAAAAATCGTAGAGGGAGACCAAGAGATGAATACACTAAGCAGATTCAGAAGGATGTAGGCTGCAGTAGTTACTGGGAGATGAAGAAGCTTGCACAGGATAGAGTAGCATGGAGAGCTGCATCAAACCAGTCTCAGGACTGAAGACCACGACAACAACAACAACAACAACAACAACAACAATGCTCAACGAACTCCAGTGGCAGATCCTACATGAGAGTTAGCCAACATTTCACTTTTCTCCACATATGTCTTAGGAAAAGACCATGTTCATAAAATCAGAGTAATTAGTATTCATCAGAGCTTTATCAACCATCAAGTTCTCAACTATCATTCACAAACGTAACAGGGGAAGGGGATAAAGACAGTGATACTGGAAGTACACTACACACCATAAGGTGGCTTGCAGACTACAGGTGTAGATGTAGAAACATTTGCACCATCTTTGTTATCATGAGAGAACATTACGCAGATCATAGTGACACTCTGGATTGTCTTATGTGGGGGTCAGACTTGCAAGCACAAATGGAGGAATCGACAGTGAAGCTAGTGTGGAGACCATTACTAGTACTATCATTTTCCTAAAAAATCAAAATTTTAATTTTTGTTTTTCTGAACACTCACTTTGAAAGTGCCTGTTGTATATAATGTCACCAATGAATACTGCGAAAACTCTGTAGAGAAGGCAACCTGCACCATTTCTCAGCACTGCAGTGGTCAAATATGGCATTTCATGTTAGGAATCTGTGAACAGTTAGTGACAGCAAAACATGGACTGACAAAAGAGTGTAGGGGTTGTTTTAATAAACAAAGGCACTATCTTACCCTTTACCTTACTGGGATTCATTCCTCTCTTTAATTCTGATCTACATGTCAGTTGTGGTAGGTACATGGGACCAAACTACTGAGGTCATTGGTCCCTGGCACTTGTGCACGGACATCGTGCACAGATAACATCACTGAATCTATAGTAAGTCAGACCACCATTACGTAAGAGGCACGCATCAGTGCCAGCAGCAGTCATTTTCAGTTATCTTCTGACGATGAAGATGGTGCATATCTTTGAAGACTTAAGTTTTTACTACATTATGCCACATTTTAAACGCAGAAAT
This sequence comes from Schistocerca americana, assembly GCF_021461395.2. NCBI lineage: Eukaryota > Metazoa > Arthropoda > Insecta > Orthoptera > Acrididae > Schistocerca > Schistocerca americana. The sequence goes on along the minus strand of NC_060125.1, from coordinate 239,359,711 downwards.
AGTTTTTATACCTATCATGGTGATAGTACATTGTAAAATTGGTTTAATAAACTATTCTGGTAGGCAACCACTTTATCACACACCTTACATTAATTTGCCAGCTTCATTGATTCACTCAGTGTGAAAGGAAGAATGAGTAACTTTCCTGACGTAATAAGAATACCAATTGAATGACTGATGATCAAGGAAAGGACGCTGATCTGATAACTCATGTTAGGCCCTATTTACTTTCTTCTCTAGTTTTTATGTGTGCTTTGCATTATCCCCACGAGACAAACATCTTCTGTGTGTGATCTCCACAGTGCAGGTCATTGGCGGTGGTTGAAACGTAATGATGTAGATTATGTTTACATCATAATGACTTATGTCTCTGGTGGCCACAGATGTCGCATCTGGGTCTCCCATGTGTGCAACATTAGTTAAATATCTGTAAGCAATGTACATATAATTTTCTGTTCAGCTGAGGATCTCCCATGGGAAGTACAGTAGCCGTTTACCTGTAACTAAGTAATATAATGTACTTATCATTTTTCTGTTTAGCTGTTTCTAGTGACAGTACTAGCTACATGGAGATATCTCCCCCTCTATTGTTGCTGATATTATGTTTGTGTAAAGTTGTGAAATTAAATATGGCTCAATGTATTGCCATATTGGTCAGCTGTAGCTCTTTATGATCAGTCTACACATTGTTGAGTCTGTTGTTTTCACAAGAGGAGGAGGACTGAATTTTAGAATGTTCCATGGGGAACCCCATTTGTAAATCTGTAATATGTTCAGCTGTCCTACTGTTTGTGTTGTGACTGCCAGATTTCTCATACATTGCTTAAAGAGGTGTACAGCTAATTAGCAAAATAATAGAAGCACTCAACAAATATAATTAATTCAGTACTGGACAGCCTTCGACTGTCATGCAGCTACAATTTGACCTGGAAAAATCATGATACAAAGCATTTAGTACTATACCATACAGAAGTTAGATGAGTCAATATTGATGCAGCAGGAAATATGCACTATAGTCCCTGCATTGACATCACATAAAGTACCCGTTATTTTCTACGTTGGATTGGGTTGTTGAGTGGAATCCGATCTGAGTTTAGGCATTTTCTTCTTGGAAGACTGCATCCATGACAGAGAGATTATTTGTCCTATAGGATGCAACCGTCAATTAAATAATCCAAACATTCGTTGCACATAATTAACTCTTTTTGTTTCGTAATAGAAACAACAAAATGTCAAGAAACTGTGTTCCAGTCAATAACAGAGCCGTATATAGTAGGCAGTCTTCCGCATTCTTCGTTGCATGTGAACATTTCATAAATCCAAACTGTACTTGTAGACAAATTGCAAGATGCCGTATTAGACAATATGCAAGGGATAAGTCCCTGCAGACGCACTATCCTCTGTGCCCGCGGTGGCTCAGATGGATAGAGCGTCTGCCATGTAAGCAGGAGATCCCGGGTTCGAGTCCCGGTCGGGGCACACATTTTCAACATGTCCCCAATGAAGTGTATCAACGCCTGCTTGCAGCTAGGGTGTCTATTTAATTATCATTTCATTTCTAGCAAAGCTGCATGGTCATCCACGGTAACTGTTCTTTCGGGAACAGACACTACCGTCATATATAGTTAGACAATATTACTCTCTTCTAGTCATTGATGCCAACATCGAATGTTTGTGCCGTCATTTATATATTTTTCTGGGTGATGGTTAGAGTTGCTGAAAATGTCACACAGTGTGAGATGTTCAGTTTATACATGCCTTATCGGTCTGTGAATACAGTAAGAGTTTTGATATTATTTATGTCCAAATAGTTCTTAATCTATTGACAATAATCCTGTTAACTGTGCCGTGGCATTGATCACTGGTGCTGTTTATTCCCCATTATTTTACATACATATCGTATTGTAATAAATTTTGTATGCTGTCATTGCTGTGGACGAAGCAGCTCTTGATAGATCTGATACAGTAGCAATCTCTGATGATACTCCTGCCCATACTCTTACTGTGTTCTTACTGATCATCTGATGGAGTTTCCCATGTTGTACAGTCTGACTCTGTCCAATTTGCAAGAACAATACATCAGACATTGTCCAGTGTGCTGCTCCCTCATTTCCTTTACTATAGAAACAAACATCATGCTTGTAGCATTACAGAGTAGTATTGTTAACTCTTAAAGATATTGAGGCATATCTATTATTAATCGATTAAGTTTCATGTGAGTAGCAATAACATAAAAATTCTTTGATTGTAGTGTGGCTATGTAACTTCCTGCTTAGTTAATTTTGAGCTATCTGACTGATGCTAGTTAGTTTGTGTGTTGCGTGTTCCAGAGATAATTTGTACATCAAATCCTAATGATGTAGAATGAGTCAAATCACAAATTATTTTGTAATTATGTCTACATGCTGATGGTTTACAAGTGATTTATTTCTTTTCTCCCTTAAATAAAGACATACAGTTGTGCGTTGGTAAATCCTACCCACCATCTTTTACACGTTACAGTAATAGAAATTCTTCTGCGGAATAGGAAGAATTGTTTTAGAGAAACTTTTTCAGTTTATTTTCAAATTTTACTTTGGTGCCTATCAGACATGTTATATCACTGGGTAAGTGATCAGAAATTTTGGTTGCAGCATTATGCACCCCTTTTTGTGCTAAAGACAAAATTAATATGGTGTAACAGATGTCATTTTTTCTTCTAGTATTGTAATTTTGTACATCATTGTTCCTTGGTGTGGTACATGTTGTCAAAAGTATTCAAATCTTACATATATGCTGACAGAAAAAAAAATTCAACACAAATAAGGAGTTGTAAAATAATCAAAAGTTTGTAGGCGTGTTTCTACATCTGAAAGATCATGTCTCTTCAGATTTCATGCCATTCGCATAAGAGAGGCGCTAGTAGTGCCACTATGAGGATACAAATCAGATTTTCTTTAAATACATGCTGTAACAGTCATAAGCATTAGTTACGTTTGAGATTGGACGAGGTGAGTTAATGTTAGTCATGATTGCCTGTAACACGACTGTTATAACGTCACGTTGAACACATATATTTCAAAACGACACAACACATATGTCACTGAGCAAGTTGACAATACAAGACATGTGAACAAGGTAACATTCGAATGAACACTGAGTCCAAGTCTAGCGGCCGCTGCCTGGCTGGCCGCTTAGGTGGCGCGGCTGCTGCATGGCTGGCAGACAGCGCCACATGTAGAGGACACACGTAATTGCGCGGCGGCACTTTGAATGATCGGCGAGTCACAACACTTTTCCGCCCTTGGAAATGTTTGCACTGGTCATGATGGAGGTGGCCTGGAGATTGCTAACGTCCATAGGCGTTGTTTGACTGGCCGTAAAGTCTCGAGGAGGAGGCTTCCCGTACGGACGGAAGTGTCCTCTATGATAACGGGTCGAGATGACAGGACACGTAGAGGTCGAATCTACTGAGGCCCTGTGCACCAATCTGCCCGTTGTGGCAAGTCCAGTTGATATAACAGGAGACGTGGGCGATGTGTCGGCGACCGTAGGAGAAGGAGACGAGTAGATTGGCTCCTACAGATGATGGTCATCCGGTTCCTGCATGGGCACATCTCCTGGTGGCGTCTGTTCTTGTACTGGCACCGAGATGACGGTGAGAGGGCTGCATTGTGAATAATGAGAGATGCCAAGATCCCGAGCATCAGGTAGAGCTGAAGGTGGTGTAGCGGCATTCGGAACAGGCGTTACCGGCACATGAGGCCGAAGCTGGTCCGAATGACGCACTGCAACACCCGTGTCTGTCTGGATTTCATACAGGCATCGGCCACGGTGTCTTAAGATGCGGCCCGGACTCCATTTTGGCTGCCTGCCATATCCCTCTACCCAGACGAGGTCGTTGGTAGTGAACCGGCCAAGTGAAGGCACCCACGGCCGTGAGGTGGAAGACCTCAGAAGGTGAAGGAGCGTGCGGGGCTGTCAGCCATGTAAGAGCTCAGCCAGGCTGTGGTCGCCCATGGGGGTGAAACGGTAAGAAGCCAGAAACTGGAGAAGAGCATCATCAGCAGCAGAAGAAGTCAGAAGTTTCCGCATCTGAGCCTTAAATGTGCGGACCAGTCGTTCAGCCTCACCGTTTGATTGTGGATGGAACGGAGGGGCCGTGGCATGCCTAATGCTGTGACGAGCACAAAAACCCGCAAATTCGGAAGAAGCAAATTGCGGACCATTATCAGTAACAAGAGTAGAGGGAAGGCCTTCCAAAGAAAAAATGCAGGCGAGAGCACTTGTGGTTGCCGCGGTGATAGGCGACGTGCGACGGACAATGAAAGGAAAGTTAGAGTAGGTGTCAATTACGAGGAGCCAATAAGTACCTAAAAAAGGTCCCGCGAAGTCAGCATGAATGCAGGGCGTCTCAGGCGAAGGCCACGGTGACAAAGATGACTTCGGGGCGGCAGCCTGTGACGCACAAGGGCCACAGGCAGCGACCATGTGTGCTATTTCAGAGTCGATGCCAGGCCAGTACACATGACGACACGCCAGAGATTTTTTGCGAGAGACACCCCAGTGCTCTTGGTGAAGGAGGCGCAAGACCAAAGCATGCAAAGACGCAGGTACCTCAACATGCGGCGAAACATTGTTGGTGGAAAGGAGGACAACACCATCCCTAGCCGTGAGGCGGTAGTGCAAAGTGTAGTAGTTCTGCAACGGGTCAGAAGTCTTAGCGGATGGACGATCTGGCCAACCCTTCTGAATACAGCGGAAAACCTGGGAGAGGGTAGGATCAGAACCTGCAGCAGCTGCCAGCCGGTCCCCAGTGATGGGGAATCCGTCCACAACCCGCTGCTCGGCAACATCCAGATGGAAACACAAAAGTTCGTCCCTATCGAATGCCAGATCAGGACCCATGGGAAGGCGAGACAGCGCATCAGCATTCGCATGTTGAGCCGTCGGCCGGAAATGAATCTCATAATTGAAACGAGACAAGTAAAGAGCCCAACGCTGGAGGCGGTGTGCAGCCTTGTCGGGAAGTGACGATGATGGATGAAACAAGGAAACGAGTGGTTTGTGATCCGTAACAAGATGAAATTTGGATACATAGAGAAAAACACCAAATTATGAAGAGCATAAATAATGGCCAAAGCTTCTTTTTCAATTTGAGAATAATTTTGTTGGGCATCCGTGAGCGTTTTGGAGGCATAAGCAATGGGCTGTTCAGAGCCGTCCGAAAAATGGTGCGCAAGGGCTGCATCGACCCCGTATTGAGAGGCGTCTGTGGCAAGAACAAGATGTTGGCCAGGTCGATAAGTAGCCAGGCACGGGCCCTGTTTCAGCATAGTCTTCAATTTTTGGAAAGCCGCATCGCATGACGCAGACCAGTGAAAAGGCACGTTTTTATGCAACAAGCAATGCAACGGCTGAGCCACCGAAGCAGCAGACGGTAAAAACTTGTGATAGTACACTATTTTCCCCAAGAAGGCCTGCAGTTCCTTAACAGATGTAGGGTGAGGAAGGACATCGATCACAGCGACAGTTTGCTGAAGTGGACAAATACCATCCCGAGAGAGTTGAAACCCCAAGTACTTGAGAGATGCCTGAAAAAATTGTGATTTCTGAAGATTACACTTAAGACCGGCAGTCTGTAAGACATGAAAAAGTGTGCGGAGGTTCTGAAGATGTTCTTCAGTGGTGGAGTCAGTGACAACAATGTAGTCCATGTAATTTATACACCCAGGGACAGGGAGCAATAATTGTTCCAAGAATCGCTGAAAAAGAGCAGGGCGCTGGCAACCCCGAATGGCAATCGTTGGTATTGATAGAGGCCGAAAGGAGTGTTACGGACCAGAAACTGCCAGGAAGCAGTGTCAAGAGGAAGTTGATGATAAGCTTCTGACAGGTCAATTTTAGAAAAATACTGGCCTCCCGCAAGTTTAGTGAACAGTTCTTCAGGTCGGAGCATAGGGTAAGTGTCGATGAGGCATTGTGCATTTACAGTGGCTTTACAATCGCCACAGAGATGAATATCACCATTGGGCTTAGCAACGACAACGACAGGAGAGGATCACTCACTGGAAGTGACAGGAAGCAAGACCCCTGAAGTAGTGAGACGATCCAGCTCCCGTTTGACCCTATCACGAAGGGCCACAGGAATGGGCCGAGCCCGAAAAAACTTAGGCCGAGCAGTGGGTTTGAGCGTGATATGAGCTTCAAAGTCGTTTGCACGGCCTAACCCAGGAGAAAAAAGGGACGAAAATGTCGTCGACAAAGAATCCAATTGAGCTTAAGGAATAGCATCAGAGACGATATTGACAGAGTCATCTATGGAGAACCCAAAAAAGGGAAAGGCATCAAAACCAAAAAGATTCTCTGCGTTACTCTCGTCGACCACAAATATGGGAACAGTGCAAACGACGGATTTGTAAGATACCTCAGCATTAAATTGTCCCAAGAGAGAAATCTACTGTTTATTGTACATCCATAATTGCCGATTGACAGGTGATAGGAATGGAGAACCCAACTGAAGATACATCTGAGAATTGATGATAGTGGCAGCAGAACCGGTATCCACCTGCATGCGAACATCCCGACCAAGGATTTGGACAGTGAGGAATAACTTCCCTGAAAGGTAAGAAGTACAATTGACAGACAGCACAGAAGCAGAATCAGTGTCACGGTCATGAACATCATGTATGCTGTCAGATTTCCAAATGGCAGACACATGACCCTTCTTTTTGCAATTGTGACACACAGCCCAACGTTGGGGACAGTCCTCCGGTGAAAGTTTCGTAAAACACTGCGGACACAAAAGAAGTTGCTGGGGGTTTTGCTGCAGTTTCTTACAGGGTTGTTTACGGTTAGGCCGAGGCTGCATTTGGGAGCGTACAGTGGCCACGTCGGCTGGCGGAGACGCACCGCACGCGTCGTCAACAGTGCACAGAGGTTGTATTTCCCCAACGTCACCCCACACCTCTATTTGCGCCCCAGCGGCACGAGAAATTTCTAAAGACTGCGCGATGGATAGGACTTCATCTAGAGTGAGATTGGCCAACCGAAGGGCACGTTGCCAAACTTCTTTGTCGGGCGCCGACCAGATAATAGCATCCCGTACCATGGAATCGGCATAGGATTCTTTGTGAACATCAGTAACAAATTGACACTTTCGACTGAGGCCGTGAAGTTCAGCAGACCAAACACGATAAGATTGATTTGGTTGTTTTTGACAATGATAAAAGGCAACACGAGAGGCTACCACATGCATTTGCTTTTGAGAATAGACAGACAGAAGTGAGCAGATTTCAGCAAAGGACAAAGACACAGGGTCTTTCAAAGGAGCCAATTGCAACAACAACCGATACATTTGCGGTGAAATCCATGAAAGGAATAGATACTTACATGTTTGTTCGTCCGTGACATGAAATGCCAAGAAGTGCTGTTGAAGACTTTTTCGTAATCAGACCAGTCTTCTGCCGTCTTGTCGTAAGGAGGAAAAGGAGGTGTAGACAATGACGAGAAATGCCCCGCATTTGATGCCACGACGAAATCGCGAATCGCTGATGTTAGAAGTGTTTGCTGTTCAATGAGACCTTGCAATAGTTGCTTGACAGTAGCCATGGAAACCTGTGGGTCAACGATGAAAAGGAAAAATCCACTACCTCATCGCCAATTGTTGTAACGTCAAGTTGAACACATATATTTCAAAACGATACAACACATATGTCATTGAGCAAGTTGACAAAGCAAGACATGTGAACAAGGTAACATTCGAATGAACACTGAGTCCAAGTCTAGTGGCCGCTGCCTGGCTGGCCGCTTAGGTGGCGCAGCTGCTGCATGGCTGGCAGACAGCGCCGCATGTAGAGGACGCGCGTAATTGCGGGGTGGCCCTTTGAATGATCGGCGAGTCACAACAACGACAAAGATGCCATTATCAGCATCTCACTGAGTTTGAATGAGGTCATGTAATAGGGCTATGAGAAGCTGAAAGTTCCTTCTACAACATTGCAGAAAGACTCAGCAGGAATGTTGCTACTGTACATGATTACTGGCAGTGGTGGTCACAAGAATGTACAGTCACAAGAAGACAGTGCTCCAGACAGCCACGTGACACTACTGAGAGGGAAGACCATCATTTTCAATGTGTGGCTCTGGTGCTGCATCTGCAGCAGTAATAAGAGCAGCAGTTGACATGACAGTGACACAACAAACTGTTACACATTGGTTACTTCAAAGACAGCTCTGCACCTGATGCCCTGTAACATGCATTCCCCTTATCCCAAACCACCGCCACTTGTGACACCAGTGGAGTCAAGTGTGAGGTCCTTTTGGCAGGGTGGACGTCTGTTGTGTTTTCTGATGAAAGCTGGTTCTGCCTCAGTGCCGGTGATGGCCGTGAGTTGGTTAGGAGGAGGCCAGTTGAGGGCCTGCAACCAACCAGTCTGCGTGTTAGACACAGTGGACCTATACCTGGAGTTATGATCCGGTATGTGATTTTGTATGACAGCATGAGCACTCTTGTGGTTATCCCACACACCCTGACTGCAAAATTGTATGTCAGTCTGGTGATTTGACCTGTTGTGTTGCCATTCATGAACAGCATTTCAGTGGCCATTTTCCAATAGGATATTGCTTGCCCACATACTGCTGTTGTAACCCAACATGCTCTAAAAGTGTGAACATGTTGCCTTTGGCTGCTCAATCAACAGTTCTGTTTCCAGTCAAGCGTATATGGGGCATCATCAGACGACAACTCCAACATCTTCCACAAACAGACTTAACCGTTCTTGTATTGACCTACCAAGTGCAACAGATGTGGAACCCCATCCCATAAACTGACATCTGACACTTGTACAACACAATGCATGCATGTTTGCCTGCATGCATTCAACATTCTGGTGGTTACACCAGTTATTAATGTACCAGCATTTAATGTTTGCATTATCTTATCTTGCACTTAACATTAAACAGTGATCTTGCAGTGTTAATCATTTAACTACATTACCTAGACAAATGTGTTCCTGAAATTTCATTACTCAGCATTAATTATTTTTGGTTGTTGTGATTTTTTTCCATTGGTGTATTTGTGGATGGCAAAGTAGTTTATTCTACAGTCCTTCCTAATGGCTGAGGAACATAATTTGTGCTTGGGCATTCAGACCAAGTTGATATGTAGAGACTTCAATAGAATTAACACTGTCTTGGTGTCACTGAGAGCTTATCAAAGTGAGGGATGGATTCCAAGATCTATCCAGGCATTCATAAATGACTTGTCACTGCTTCTTTCTCAAATGAGTTGTGAAAGGATGAAATAGGAATCAGAATGTTACCGGTATTGACAACAGAATGTCAGCTGCTACTGGAATAGTCTGCTACAGTTGATATATCATGCTTTAGCAGTTGGGTGTACTTATGTTCATTGCTCACATCATTTGCCCGATGTACAACAGTCCACCCTTGCATGGGATGTTGTAGACGCCTCACCTCCCAGAGCATCAAATTACCCCTGAGGAATCAGTAAGGTGTGCCATTTTCAGTGGAAGGTGAGAGATCACTATGAATTAAGCCTGATCTAATTTTTAGGAAAACTGCATATGTATGGCAGGAAAATCATGGATTTAAATCTTTCTCTTTACATGGGTTAGATAAAATTGGCAGTAACACCATCATAATTCATACCTGATTTCATGGACGGATGTTCACCGTAGTACATGCCTTCAGTATAATCACCCTGCATCTCGATCACCTTCTCTTGCACAGATGGAAGGGGTCGAACATCATCAACGTGTCTTATCTCTCTTGTTGTCTTCCAAGGACCACCCTGTGGTGTGGATTATGTCGTCTCTTGTGTTGTACCACATGCCACAAAGAGTTTCTTCCATTTCAGCGGAAGGTCGTAACCACATGGCCTCATATCAGGTGAATGCTCCATTATCTCCCACTCCCATATATGCAGATGTTCCTGCTCAAGGATTGCCGTGTAGCATTGTAGCATTGTACATTGTCATGAAGGACAATGGGATGCAGTCTGTCGGCGATCTACATACAGCAGGGAGACAAGGAGCTCAATTGTCATGTTGTCTATGGTGGGACATCCTGAATGGGGCAAATCTTGAATAACAACCATGCCATCCTGAAACACTTTCACCTATATTACCATCATACAATATGGCAGTGCTGCATTACTACACAATTTTCTGAAAACATGGTTGTGTGCTCCAACCACATGCTGTTTGAGTCTTGATCCATGCATATTAGATAACATCTTGGACCTACTGATAACAAACAGACCCCAACTTTTTGACTCTGTAAGCGCAGAACAAGAAGAAGGGACCGGTTGGTAGGACATGTTCTGAGGCATCAAGGGATCACACATTTAGTATTGGAGGGCAGCGTGGAGGGTAAAAATCATAGAGGGAGACCGAGAGATGAATACACTAAGCAGATTCAGAAGGATGTAGGTTGCAGTAAGTACTGGGAGATGAAGAAGCTTGCACAGGATAGAGTAGCATGGAGAGCTGCATCAAACCAGTTTCAGGACTGAAGGCAACAACAACAACAACAACAACAAGCGCAGAATAGGGAATCAGTGATCATAAGGCCATTGCAGCATCCCTGAATATGGAAGTAAATAGGAATATAAAAAAAAGGGAGGAAGGTTTATCTGTTTACCAAGAGTAACAGAAGGCACATTTCAGACTACCTAACAGATCAAAACGAAAATTTCTGTTCCGACACTGACAGTGTTGAGTGTTTATGGAAAAAGTTCAAGGCAATCGTAAAATGCATTTTAGACAGGTACGTGCTGAGTAAAACTCTGAGGGACGGGAAAAACCCACCGTGGTTCAACAACAAAGTTAGGAAACTACTGCGAAAGCAAAGAGAGCTTCACTGCAAGTTTAAACGCAGCCAAAACCTCTCAGACAAACAGAAGCTAAACGATCTCAAAGTTAGCATAAGAAGGGCTACGCGTGAAGCGTTCAGTGAATTCGAAAGTACAATTCTATGTACCGATTTGACAGAAAATCCTAGGAAGTTCTGGTCTTACGTTAAATCAATAAGTGGCTCGAAACAGCATATCCAGACACTCCGGGATGATGATGGCATTGAAACAGAGGATGACACGTGTAAAGCTGAAATACTAAACACCTTTTTCCAAAGCTGTTTCACAGAGGAAGACCGCACTGCAGTTCCTTCTCTAAATCCTCGCACAAACGAAAAAATGACTGACATCGAAATAGGTGTCCAAGGAATAGAAAAGCAACTGGAATCACTCAACAGAGGAAAGTCCACTGGACCTGACGGGATACCAATTCGATTCTACGCAGAGTACGCGAAAGAACTTGCCCCCTTCTAACAGCCGTGTACCGCAAGTCTCTAGAGGAACGGAAGGTTCCAAATGATTGGAAAAGAGCACAGGTAGTCCCGGTCTTCAAGAAGGGTCGTTGAGCAGATGCGCAAAACTATAGACCTGTCTCTCTGACGTCGATCTGTTGTAGAATTTTAGAACATGTTTTTTGCTCGCGTATCATGTCGTTTCTGGAAACCCAGAATCTACTCTGTAGGAATCGACATGGATTCTGGAAACAGCGATCGTGTGAGACCCAACTCGCTTTATTTGTTCATGAGACCCAGAAAATATTAGATACAGGCTCCCAGGTAGATGCTATTTTCCTTGACTTCCGGAAGGCGTTCGATACAGTTCCGCACTGTCGCCTGATAAAGAAAGTAAGAGCCTACGGAATATCAGACCAGCTGTGTGGCTGGATTGAAGAGTTTTTAGCAAACAGAACACAGCATGTTGTTCTCTGGCTTGCCACAGGGGAGTGTTATGGAACCATTGCTTTTCACAATATATATAAATGACCTAGTAGATAGTGTCGGAAGTTCCATGTGGCTTTTCGCGGACGATGCTGTAGTATACAGAGAAGTTGCAGCATTAGAAAATTGTAGCGAAATGCAGGAAGATCTGCAGCAGATAGGCACTTGGTGCAGGGAGCGGCAGCTGACCCTTGACATGACAAATGTAATGGATTGCTAATACTTAGAAAGAAGGATCCTTTATTGTATGATTATATGATAGCGGAACAAACACTGGTAGCAGTTACTTCTGTAAAATATCTGGGAGTATGCGTGCGGAACTATTTGAAGGGGAATGATCATGTAAAATTAATTGTTGGTAAGGTGGGTACCAGGTTGAGATTCATTGGGAGAGTCCTTAGAAAATGTAGTCCATCAACAAAGGAGGTGGCTTACAAAACACTTGTTCGACCTATACTTGAGTATTGCTCTTCAGTGTGGGATCCATACCAGATCGGGTTGATGGAGGAGACAGAGAAGATCCAAAGAAGAGCGGCGCTTTTCGTCACAGGGTTATTTGGTAAGCGTGATAGCATTACAGAGATGTTTAGCATCTCAAGTGGCAGACTCTGCAAGACAGGTGCTCTGCATCGCGGTGTAGCTTGCTGTCCAGGTTTCGAGAGGGTGCGTTTCTGGATGAGGTATCGAATATATTGCTTCCCCCTACTTATACCTCCTGAGGAGATCACGAATGTAAAATTAGAGAGATTCGAGCGTGCACAGAGGCTTTCCGGCAGTCGTTCTCCCCGCGAACCATACGCGACTGGAACAGAAGAGGGAGGTAATGACAGTGGCACGTAAAGTGCCGTCCGCCACACACCGTTGGGTGACTTGCGGAGTATAAATGTAGATGTAGATGTAGATGTTGTTTGTTTTTCCGAAACATACTGTCAGGGGGCTTGAACTGGCCTCCTGCAATTTCAGACAGTAAATGCTACTACTTCTACTGACTTTCTACTATCAGCAGCAGACACTGCAACAGCTATTGGATGTATATCCTTCATGTTATGGCAGTGTTGCCACTACTTTTTATCCAACCTTACTATTTTGTATCTATTGCACATTGCAAATCTGTTGTGGTATCATTTGCTTCAAAAATTTGTTTTAGTTATAATAGCTTATCCCACAGCCTGTCCATTTTTGCATTTTTGTATGCACTGTGTTCCCTACACCTCTGGTCAGGAGGGTGACTGCAAAAACTTGTTTGAAGATTTAAGTCCTAATGGATATCAACCTTCCTTTTGGAATCCCATAGTAAAGTGAATATTTTCATGGACAGAATTTAGATGCTTCAAAAGTTGACATAATTTGTCCTTGTCCTGGAACCACACTATGAGGGTGTCACCAACATACCTTTACAGCTCTGGCACCTTTTGAGTCCTCCATAAATAGATAGATCATCCCATCCTTGACTGTACTTCCTGTCTTCATACAGTGTGTTTAAATTTTAAAAAAATATTTAAAAACTGCATATCTGAACAAAACTATCATCTTTATTGAAATTGTTGCTAGTAAGAAGTAAGGAATCTGGATAAGAAACAGTGATGAAAAATGATATGGCATTGAAGCTGACTAGAAAATCAGAACAGTTCAGTATAAATCATTTAATCTTCCCACTAAATTCTGCAGAATTCATAATATGAAGAGAGCACTTCCCCAAAAATAGTCTTCACATTGAGGCAAAGTGTGTAGATCTTAGTAAGCTGAAGAGCCAGTAAAACAGCCATGACAGAGCTTCAGACAAATAATGGTCATTTTATGGTCTATGATACCATTATTCTGGCATTCATTTAACACTTTAGGGACACAGTTGAAAAGAAACAGTGGCTGTTCATCTTGTGAATGACTTAACAAATCATCATAGTCATTTCAGCATGGACAAAGTTCTAGCTTCTATCTTTGCTTTTTTAATTCCTCAAAGAAATTTCTACTCTGCCATATTCATCCACATATTTACATCTCAGTATGGTTCAAGTGTTTGATCACATATTTTAATTCCCAGCCAGTTAGAAAGAGTGCGTAATAGACCTCTTTGCATTCCAGAAAATATCTCTAAACACTGATTATCTATGGCCACATGATTCATGGTATGGTCTCTACTTTCAGTATATTGACCCGAGTGCTGAAGCTTCAGTTGGCTGGTTCTCTTGATAGATAGTTCATCCCCAACAGTTTGGATTAGTTGAAAAGAATTAAACACAGTTTCATAGAAACAGGGATGATGACCCAGTGTCACTATTTAGAAGAATTTATTGGACAAACAAGGGGGAGAAGTTTACTAAGGGCATAAGATGGATGAGAACTTTAATTCTTACCAAAAAATATTGTTACAACACTATGAATCCAACTTTCCTTTTCAACAGGCTGGAGATAATTACAGCGGAGACAGAAAGAAAGGATGGCTAACTTCTGGGATCAAATTGTCTTGCGTGAAGAAGAGAGAAAGCTTTATTTAATATAGTCAGTTAGCTCAAGAAAAGAATTAAAGGCACACTACAAGCAGTACTGTAAAATTGTCATGTCATCAACAAGACAAAGCCCATGCACTATGCACAAAAAATTCAAAGTTCCAAGAGAATGTCACTTATAGCAAATCACTGGTCAACCTTTCTTACAGTAACTATGTAACAAGTACTGAAACTGGATCCTATGAATGATGCTCTATAGAGAAAGCAGGATTTGATCACGGAGAAACCATTGTGGTAGAATTAAATCTGTTGGCATTTTCTGTGGCCTTGCCAAAAAAATATTAAGGTATTACAAGGATCAAGTTGTATTTCACTAACAGGAAACAAAAAGTCTCATTACTAAGTGTTATCACAGGTAAAAGTATCAAATGTGGAGTCTTGTGCTAATCAGTACTTGATTCAGTACTTGTTCTTTGCCTGTGTATCTGTTTTATGTCAGAGAACTCTACAAAAATTATTATGTTTGCTGACTACAAGCGTACTGAGTAAGATCCCAAATATAGTCATAACAGACACAGCCAGAAGGTTAATGGAACTGCTTTACAGTTGGTTCACAACAAGCAATGTATCTCTTAACCGTTCAAATGCTAAAATTTTATGGTTACAAACAAATTAAAATTTCTTAAATGTTTCGGAATTAGAGATCAATGGTACTCACTATGTAAAATTTCATGTGTGCAATTTCTAGACATTCAGATTCAGTTTCAGACAGGATTATTAGAATAAGGAATAAGAACAATCTACATAAAGACATAAAATTACTTAACTTGGTCCAAAAAGTTGTCCACTATTCAGGAACACACATTTGCAATAAGTCGCCAGCAGCCACTAAAAATGCAGTTTCAGATAAAGGATAGTTTAAACAGAGTTTAAAAGACTTTTTGGTAGCCAATTTCTTCTACTCTATAGATGAACATCTATACAGGAAACCAGTTTAAGTAAAAATGTCTGTTAGATTTCAGTTTTGACATCACTTTATTGCAACTGTCAAGATAAGGTATTTTGTGTGTGACAAATTTATTAAAAGTGCATAACTATATTTTATTCTGACAGTGTATTAGTTATGTAAATATTAGCAGTTGCAATGTACTGTAATGTCTTCACACATCTTGACAATCTCATGGCAAATGATCAGAGACATGGGTATTATATTCAAAAGTTCTATGTTATACTTTCTGACATGTTTCACACCCACGAGAATCATCTCATTTTTGGGTCTATGGAATGAAAACTGAATCTAATCTAACCTAATCATACTTCATGTACATCCACACAGTACTGTCATATGATATTGTCTTTTCAGGTAAAGAAACAGAGGTTAAAAACATATGCAGGAACCTAGAGATTATTATGCATATTGGCCATTATACTTACTCCCTAATGGTGTTTATAATTAATAATAAGAGTGAATTTAGTGTGAACTGTACAACTCACATTAAAAATACCAAATGAAAATATACCGAGCGAGGTGGCGCAGTGGTTAGCACACTGGACTCGCATTCGGGAGGACGACGGTTCAATCCCGTCTCCGGCCATCCTGATTTAGGTTTTCTGTGATTTCCCTAAATCGTTTCAGGCGAATGCCGAGATGGTTCCTTTGAAAGGGCACGGCCGATTTCCTTCCCACTCCTTCCCTAACCCGAGCTTGCGCTCCGTCTCTAATGACCTCGTTGTCGACGGGACGTTAAACACTAACCGCCACCACCACCAAATGAAAATAATTTTCATGTAGATTCTGCATCCCTTCTAGCATTTAGAATTAAGTTTCGTACTTCGGTGCAAAAGACTTTAATGAATTTGCTGCAGGCATCTAGCATGAATACAGAAGTACCAAAATATTCAAAACTACATTAAAATAGTATCTTATTAGCTATTCCGTTTTTAATATATTACAGCATTTATTGTAAGGGATGTAAAATTCTATCAGTGACATTTGTAATAACAGCTTTGGCTTTTCAGATATATCTGCAATTGGTAGTGTTCTGGTGAAGTACAAACTGACTCACACTTAAGTCATTGAAGGCTGTCCTTCATGATGGAAGTTAATGAACATTATATCTGAGAATAAATGAATGGGACAATTAGATCATGAGTGACTGGGAAATAACTGAGAAACAAGTAGATGTGTTATTTTGATAGCTGCCAATATAGACTCATTAACAATGTTTATGTAGTTAAGGGTGCAAAATTAATGTGAGAGAGCTTTTTGTAAGACATGATTGTTTAAAACATTGCTTATATGTCATAATTTCAGTACGAGATTTAGTGTGCTAATTGATATAGTACTTTTACCATATTATTTCTTTTGTAGATTTGGTTTCCATAAAATTAATGCATATTTTACGTACATTTACAGAGTACAAATGTACAGTATGGGCTTGTGGTATATCATGCAGCTGACTGTTTTCCACGGCCAAGCTGTATGTGCTATGGGCCATATTCCAGTGCTGTACGTGTTCTTAACACTATTGATAAGCTTGAGTAAGTATGAACTCCCATGTTTACCCTTCATTTCCGTGGTTTTGTATGTTATACAAGAAGTTTAAAATATTTAATACTGTACAAGAATAATATGTGGTGAGACAAGATGAAGACCCTCTTTTTATCATTTCTGCATCTTTTAATACGTTCTTTTCTAGAAATAAGGTATATAGACGTGTAAGTAGTGTCCGTGAAGATAATAAAAGAAAAACAAGTTGTTATATTTCTCGTGCAGTGAATGAGAGTCGTGGCCAAAAGACAACTGGTTCTCTTGAACATACAGTTACCATGAAACCTACAAACAATATTTACAATTATGTGGAGTTTGGTTTCTATGTCACATGCATGAGACTCTGATAAGATGTATCAATATATTGATAAAGAATCTATTGCTATCACAGGAGCTACAACAGCACACATCAGGTGATCCTCAAGTACTGAGCAATGTTGCAGTGTCCAACATGTCTAGTGCATGCCAGAAATAACAGCAATCAAATGGGCTGTCAGTAATTATACATTCATTCAGGGTACTGCTACATGAAGAGATAACATTGTCAGGTAACTGTACAGGCATTGAATATGAAGTAACTCTGCATGTAATGAAGGCCAGATACAGTGAGGCATAACACACCAGGATCTGTGGCTCCACTTGGATGTAAAGGTCTGTCCAGGATTGGCAGCATCACCATTGATTGGGCGTTACTCCAAATGAGAAGCTGAGGAGTAGTCAGCACAATCGGCCGGTGTAACTCCGGAAGGTTACTGATGTCTTGGAGGCCGTGCACTGACATAAGTACTTCTGAGGTGAAAGTTACAGTGCATACTATTTCCAGGCACGTGACTTGTGGAGGGAAACAGACATGAGCTAGCACTACTTCTTGTCATTGAGTGCATGCCAACAGATGGCAAGAGTAGCACTTGCAGTGGCAGTGTCCGGAGTTCATGGAGATAACAATCCATGTTGTATTTGTTGTTATTTTGCCGGCTTGATACGCAGAGCCAATATCATCGAGCTGGTTTGCAGACGTCTATGCAGGAAGTGGTCAACACCTTAAGGATAGGCTGCCCACAAGACACGTACGTGCTGCATTTGCTTTCTGATTGGACTGTGGGTGCAATATCACATTCCCTGTTCCTAGTGGAGAAGTGGTGAAGCCATCTTCCTCGTAGCTGAAGATCATGCATCCCCCTGCCTCGTGCAGGTAACAAGATGGTTGTGCCCACCACATGCTGAAAAGAGTAAAAAGAGTAGTGTCAATGGGTGTCCACATTAGAGTGGTGCTTCCCCTGGGCGAAGTAGATGTCTGATTGGGTCTGGGGAGCTATTGAGGGTGGTTGCTCAGATTGCAGAACTGGCACCCAAGGTTGAGAGGTGTCACCTTACAGATGACGCAGACGACCTGAGTTCGATGGCAGTGTAAGTGCGAGAATGGCGTGACTGTAAAAGAAACAAAATTAATGGCAGGTTGTAAAAGGATTGATGATGTAGAGCAGCCAGGGAGGAATGCAGAAGGGAAAAGGGCAGAGCACCATCGGAATCAGTTGAATGTAAAGACGCCAAATGATCCCTTGCAGAGAAAAGGACAGCAGAGATAGAGCAGAGTACCAGAGATGTGGTCCATTGAGTGCTCACTGCCATGGCGTATGTGCGAAGATGGAAAGGAAGAGGGCAAAGCACTGGATAAAAATGGTCTGTTGAGATCTCAATGCTAGAATGTGCACGGGAGCACAGAAGAGGAAGAGGGGGGTCTCAGATAAGGAATGAGGAATAGGGGCTCCTGTTGAGCTGAGGAGGTCAGTGGGAGAAAAGCAGGTGCACTGGAGGAGTCCATTGAGTGCAAGCCGCTGCAGGCCACCAGAACCCTGGAGATGATGGGGCCTTGGAGCTCTGAAGGCAGCTGTCTACCGAGCCTTGGAGGCCAGGTGACTGGAGGCTGGACAACTCTGGAGACCTCGCACTGATGTGATTGATGACTGTTGAGACAAAGCAGGGTTTACTGGGAAACCTACTGCCTCTCTGTTGTATGAGGCTTGTGCAGGCAAGTGGGGTTCTTCCTGGCTGAACTGTGTGGACTCTAGCCATTCATGGGAATATATACAGATCCTTACAAATACTAAAACAAATCTCTAAATATTATCAGTAGTTGGTACAATGTCACCAACACCCACACAACTAAGGGAACTCAACAAAAATAGTTCCCCAGGAATGGCATTAAGAAAAACCAAACTTTGATGACTGTAACATTGTCAGAATGTTTTTGTTGTTATGAAGAGAGAAGAGAGGTCTTTCAAGAACTTGGCCTCTATGTACAACAACAAAATTTTTGGAAGCATTGCTGGAACTGTAAAATATATCAAACATCTTCACAATTGTACACTTGTGGTGGAAACTGTTATGTCTAACCAACTGACCACAGTTCTGCACTGTAAGAATTTTGGTCAATATACCATAGAATGGTGTCCCCCAAGGGACCACTTTAAGTATCTAGTTTAATCAATGACTGAAATTCATTATTACTAGCACTTACATCAGTGTAACCTGTGGATTGTCAGTATCATCCACCTGCCAGTGGTATACTGGAATAGGAGTAGTAATGCCTAGCTACTTAAACCACACTGACATCCACTAAAACCCAGAACGAAAGCTCAGGTGAATGATGATTGCTATCATTAATTGTTGTTAAAGGCAAGTTTTCCTGTATAAGATACCTAATCTGGTTTGGTGTCTCATGTGATATTGTTTACATTGACCCTTAAACCATTTGTGGTGGTACAAATCCCAGTACATAAGTGGCTGTGCTTGTGACTAGCATTTTACCACTTTGCATAAGGGTCTTTTCCTATTCGAGGCCAACACAATTTGTTGATTTGACATTGTTCATGATTCACTTAAAGTACGTATGCGGCTCACTTGATACGATAGTCATGACTGAAACAATGGACTGATTGGTTGATGAACCATTTGTCACTCAGTAAGTTGGTGTCACCGACATTGACACAGTAAACTAATGAAGAGGTGTAGCTCTGTGACATCACTAATTAAGGTTAAAGCATGAAATGGCTGTGGCGACTTAGTGATTTCTTTTCCTTTATTTTTTTTAAATCGAATTTGAGAAGGCTTCAGTGTAGTTTTTTTTGGGATAATAGTCACCCATTGTTAGCTGCATGCTGTTGACTGTAATCTTGAAGAATCAATAAACCACTGGGAAGCCAGATTTATTAAAACTGAATTCTTGTTTTCGAGGTTCGTTTGTTATTTTGCATAGTAAGTAACAAAAAAGGAATTAGTGTTGAAAGTGTTATGGTTTGCGAGAGGATGTACAAGTAAAGGGAATATGAAAGTAGGTTGTGCATAAATAATAAAGCTGTATCTAGTTTGAAAAGTAGGAATATTAAAGACAGTGATCATAAATTAGTGTTTATGAACATATTGTACTTGGGTAGAGAAGAAAGTTTTTATTAATATCAGTGAAAGATGACCATTAGTAATGGAATGGGTTTTGCAATAAAGAAGTCTTTAAATGAACATTGTATTTTCACATTTTTAATGAACGAGAACTATGTTTTGATGACAATCAATCAGTCACGTCCTGGCTTTCATATGTGATCAAAGGCTCACATGACCACCACACTTGTGAGATCCTACAGTAAAGTATATAAAACTTTAGGCATTTTGAACTGTCTTTGTGGAAAAGTCTGTGGTGCTAACAGATCCAGTCTACAACAATTTTATTTTTGGTACAATCTGAACTATGAGTGTACCGTTTATTGTTCAGACTGAACTTAATATGGAAAAATGCTGGATACAGTACACAGTGCTGTCATCAGAATGACAGCAGGGGCTTATACTACAAATTCTATCCCTAGCCTCTGTGTTGAAGTTAGTGAACCACCACTTCCTGTCTGTGACATTTCCTGACCATACAACATGCCTTTAAAGTTAAGTCAGCCAAAGAGTCTTCAGCATCCACTGTCATTGATTACCCTCCAGCATGGCAACCATTCTTGAACCACAAAGCCTCTAGGGATCCAGGTGAAGCAGCTTGTAGCAGATATCGATTTTCTCCTACAGTGTTGGAGCAAGCAGTCACCTTGACTGATAAAGTGACCCAGGATAAATTTGAAAGTACTGTATATGTATACACAAAGTTGACAACAACAGATTTTATGTATCTCTGTGCATGCTTTGCATTTGAAACAAACACTGTAATGACAAAATTGTTTACACTTCTTACTTCAAGCAAGATGACTTTGTTATCTGCTCAG
The DNA here is from genome assembly GCF_021461395.2 of Schistocerca americana. Lineage (NCBI taxonomy): Eukaryota > Metazoa > Arthropoda > Insecta > Orthoptera > Acrididae > Schistocerca > Schistocerca americana. The sequence goes on along the minus strand of NC_060125.1, from coordinate 239,338,664 downwards.
TTGTTTTCTTAGATGATGTCATAAGAATTTGCCTACCAACAGAATCGATGTTGAGTTGGATGCAGTCCTGATGACACTCAAGCAGATGAGATGTACCTGTATGAAGGCTTTCCTCATCTGATACAAATCACAGTGCTCTGAAAATCATGCAGAGAAGTACCAAGCAAATAATTTTGTTCAGAATACTCGGTTTTCCCTACAGAAATAGGGTAAAGAGGAGTCAATCCATTTAGTACTAGACCTCATTGGAATTTGCATTTACAAGACTGCATATGCAGTAGCCAACCAGGCTTGTGATAAGAATGCAGTGACATCAAGTGACCCCCCACCCCTCCCTTTAACTCCCACAGTCAGTTATGTCTTTTCTTTTGTTTAAGTACCGGTTGGATAGCCATATGCACAAGGCAAAAGTTTTAGTCCTTTTATGGAGGTAATATTCCTTTCAGGAAGTAAAATTTCATGTGAAGACCATCTTAAGTTTATTTAACTATGAGGTAATGTGCTTGAATGTGCATGGTGGTGTGGAACCAATCATTCACATTTTTAATTTTAAATTATAAACAATTTTAGAATATTATCTATTATTTGTTTATAGCTTACTTTTCCAACATAATTGTTAATGTGAGACAGAATATAGAGTTCAACAGTGTTGGGATTGATGGGTATCAGTTCCATCCTGCTGGTCGTCTGGGAGGGACAGCCCTCACATCCTTCCAGACACTGACATTATTGGACATCATCAAAAACTGTTAATATACAAGGGGTAATCAATAAGTAATGTAACCATTTTTATATTTGACCAATTTCAGTTGAAAAAATGTGCTATTTGTCCGGGGCAACATGGAGTATTCTTGCTACAGTCCCTGGGGTTTCATGAAGTTACGATCAGTAGCAGCGCTATGTGTAGCATTCAAAACGATGTCTGTAAGGGAGGTGCATTCCAAGCAAAGAGAGTTCATCGAGTTTAATTTGGCGGAAAACCAGAGCATTGCAGATATTCATAGGCACTTGCAGAATTTCTACGAAGACGTGGCAACGGACAAAAGCATGACGAGTCATTTGGCGAGGTGCATGTCATTGTCACAAAAAAAGTTGCACAAACCAGTCTGATCTCCCACATGCTGGTTGGCTGCACACAGCTGTGAAATTGAAGAAATGGCTTCAGTGTGTTCATTGCCACAAAAATGTAAACAAACTCTTCCTTCTCCATGACAACACAGGGCCTCACACAAGTCTGTGCACCCAGGAGCATCTTAAAAAACTTCATTGGTCTGTTCTTCCTCATCCACCCTACAGTCCGGATCTCACACCTTCCGACTTCCATCTGTTTGTCTCTATGAAGGATACGCTCTGTGGCAAGCAGTACATGAATGATGGGGAGGTTATTGATACAGCAAGACATTGGCTCCGTTGTCAACCAGTAGAGTGACACCATGCAGGCGTACAGGCCCTCTCAGTGAGGTGGCATAAGGCCATCACATTAAATGTAGATTATCTATAAAAATAGGTTTTGTAGCCAAAAGAGTGGGGAGTAATATGGTGTGCTGGAATACTGAATAAAACCAACCCGCTTCCAGAAAAATAAGTTTTGCCTTGTTGACTGCACCCTTGTATGTGCATGGTATACTACCACAGTCATAGTATTTGTAATGGAAGACTTTTTTGTTCAGCTCACAAAGTGGATACATTCATTTTTGTAAAGTTGTAATCTGCTTAAAACCATCACATTGTTGTAATCATCTATAGATTATATTGTCTACCTGAGGGCATCATCCAGTCCCTCAGTCTTTCACAGGATTGTGAAGATGAAGGGATGAAAAAGAAAAGAAAATCTCCACTAAAATGATTCCAATAATACAGTCGCACATAAATATATTGAGAACAGATATGGAGGATTGAGTGATTGTGTTCTCAGTGAAAAAGCCAGGCTCAGTGGGGAGAGTACTGAGAGTGTGTGAACTCACCCTCTCTCTGTATTCACACTCACTGTGCACACAAGATCTTAGTTAAGAGTCAGACCAATTTTTAAAGTTCAGTGGCTGCATATAAAAGTTGGCCACACATCCTCGCATTGCGTCATTACTGTGCTAAGTTCCAGATAACTGACTAAACTGCAGGCAGGTTTTGTATAGTGAAATAAAATGCTCTGAACACAGAGTACCGTGTAGTAAATAAAAATTAGTATTTAGAAAAGTAAATGATGTAAATAAAAAACCTGGTTAAGTGCTGTGAGTGCAACAGACTTAACAGTGAGCTTGACCAAGACTGCTTCAAGTCATGAACACCACAGTTCAGAATTGAAGTCCACGAAATTGACTGTGGAAAGCTTTTCTAAGTGCACGAATTCGTGCAGAAATTTTACAAGTTCATAGACTTCTCACATGAAAAATTTCAAACACTTCTGATCATAATTAACATGCCACACATCCATATAGGATTTGGCTTGACAAACTTCTTCAACCTACTGCCCATGGTCATTATGACTTAAATAGCCTTCATTTGTCATTGAAAAACTTAAAAAAATGCATTTATGGACAAATATTTGAAATAACTTGCAATCACTTGCTGATACCTGTGGCATGTTGAAATATACCAGTTGGATGCCTTTTGACAGGCAAATCTTGCATAATATCTCTCAGGGGCTACATTACCTTTTCGACAAATAAAAAACCTCACTACCATAAATATTGTACATCAGATGTTACTCTCATTTCATCAACTTTACCTTTTGCTAGGGTATTTAATTCATGAGTTGTTTGTGCCTCATCATGTTGGAGTGGCCAAAATTAGCTTTATAAGGCACGAACTGTTTAAAGCTAAAATTAATTCTCCATTGACAGATAATTTATTGTCCCATACTGCTGCTATACTTATTGTCTTCCAAATTATTTTATATTTAAATGTTTTTTTAGACATTAGAATCAATATTCCAGCTCATTATGTATATTTTATTGCTTTCAATATTATAATGTAACTGCACTCCGTCTTCAGGCCACAAGTGGCCTATCGGGACCATCTGACCGCCGTGTCGTCCTCAGTTGAGGGTGTGGATAGGAGGGGCATGTGGTCAGCACACCTCTCTCCCGGTCGTTATGATGGTTTTCTGTGACCGGAGCCGCTACTATTTGGTCGAGTAGCTCCTCAACTGGCATCAGGAGGCTGAGTGCACCCCGAAAAATGGCAACACCCATCCAAGTGCCGGCCACGCCTGACAGCGCTTAACTTCGGTGATCTCACAGGAACCTATGTACCAACAGCGGCAAGGTCGTTGCCTATAATGTAACTGGATTGACGAAAAAATGTACTCATCAAGCAGTTGCAGGACAACGGAAATATAAAGGTATTTCAATTTTCAAGCCTTCAGAGTGGTGGCTCCTTCTTCTGGTAGAAGTGTTGAAGGAGAAGGAAGAGGTATGAAGGCAAGGACTGGTGAGGTTTAGGAAATGGCGAGAGTTCGGAAAAGTTACCCAGAACCCTGGATCAGAGGAGACTAACTGAACGGAATGAGAAAGAAAGAAACAAACAAGCAAACAAAGACTCTTTCCTTCTCATCCTGTCTGGTAAGTCTCCCACAATCTGGGGTTCTGGTTGACTTTTCCTAATCTCCTCATTTCCTAAACCTCACCAGTCCTTTTCCTTCAACACTTCTCCTTCCCCATTTCAACCTTTCTGCCAGAAGAAGGAGCCACTATCTCCGAAACCTTGCAGATTTAAACACCTTTATATATGTGTTCTCCTGCTGCTGGTTGGTGAGTAGGCTTTTTATCTATCCAGCTATATTATATTTTCAAAAATTGATTGTTTACTTTCAATATTGTTGTTCAAGTGCTGTCAGTGGACACTTTGTTTTGATCACTTAAGGCATTTTGAAGTTATTAATTTTTAAAATGTACCTCTACGTCATCTCTAACTAAGCTACTCTTCCATCTATAGAGTGCTCATTTAAACATGATTTTTCATCACATTTTTAGGGTCTGTAAAAACAGACTCCTTATACGATCACTTTGCTGTCTGACTCTATGTCCTTCTGTTAACATCTATTTTTGTCTGGAATGGGTAGAGGTATCAAATTGAAATTAATGTCAAATGCTAAGATCTGTCTTTCATTGTCGGTGTAAAAAAATTGAACTTATAAGTCAATGCAATCAAAAGTATGGTCATTTATGTCACATATTTTGATACTTGCAAACTCACTTGGCAAAATCCATAGGTGAATGATGTGTATACATACTGTAATTAGGTTTGTATGGAATCTTCACTGTGTGAGTCTACTTGCACTTTTCTGTTGTTTTTTTTTCCCCATGCGGTGCCTTTGTATGTTACATAGCTTTATTAGTAATGTAAAACAATTTGCAACCATTGAATTACTGCTGTATTAAATCCCTCCTGCCATGCAGCATCTTGCAACAGTCACTTGCAGAGGGAAAATCAGTTGCAATAACCTTCAGTGTACCTGCTTCCCTTCTGACAGTGGTGGATTACTTCATGGTGGGTAAGTTTTGCCAATAGTAGAGGCACAAATGTTTGCTGCTCTTAGTAACATTTCCAACACACTACCTTCTTGAGACTATGTCCACCAGCATTAAGACAAACACCACATTGTGCTATCTATCAAATGTGCTGGCATTAGTGGTGCTTTTATGTCTTCATAGAGGAATGGACTTTTTTTGTTGTTGACAACATGTAGCATCCTTTATCTATACCTGCTCAAACTGACTGGTAAGCAGTATTATAATACAGCTTTGTTAGAATGTCAGTGTGTTTCCCCTGTCTGTGCCCTAATGTTGCCCGAATTGGGAGACTTCTGTTGGTCTCATTATACATACTTTCATTTATTCCGTTCCTGTGGAGCCATTTGAGGCTCCAGATGTGTTGTAGAGTTTAGTTATCATCTGCCTTATTGGTGGATCTCGAGGGTCATGTGATTGTAAAATGAAGGCCAGTGGCTCAATGAGTCATCATGTGCTGTCAGTATCTCTCTGTGCTGCTTTGATCCCTTAGATATTACTCCATCGAAAGTGCTCAGTGAATTTCACTCCAATGATCACTTCGTTATCTTGCACTACCTTCCATACAGAGTTGTATCATAAGGAAAGAAAATGGGTCTTAAGCAGGGAAAACTTCATGCCATACAACCAATTGTGAATCTTCATGTTGTTATTGCATATTACTTGATCCATAAAATTACAGGAATTCAGCCATAACCAGACTTTGTCTACAGCTGATATTTGTGCTGTAAAGTGTTCAGTCATCCCTGAAGATAGCCACGAAGACTGACAGTAAGGTTTTCCCATCCACCTTATACACTGGTAGGAGTCAAGTGTATGTGAGTACACAGCAAATCATTCTTATTTTATGTTTTTGAGTCATCGGTATTCAGACTGATTTGATGCAGCCCGCCATGAGTTCCTCACCTGTGCTACACTCTTCAGCTTGGAGTAGCACTTTCACCTTGCATTTTCAATTATTTGCTGGAGGTATTCAAATCTCTGTCTTCCACTGCAGTTTTTACCCTCTACAGTTCTGTCCATACCAGGGAGATTATTCCCTGAACCTTAACACATGTTGTGTAATCCTGTCCCTTCTTCTTGTTAGTGTTTTTCATGTATTTCATCATTCATCGATTCTGTGGAGAACCTCCTCATTCCTTATCAGTCCACTGGATTTTCAACATTCTTCTGTAGCACCATGTCTCAAACACTTCATTACCATACAATGCTGTGCTCCAAAGGTACATGTTAAGAAACTTTTTCCTCGGATTAAGGCCTATGTTTGATACCAGTGGACTTGGCCAGGAATGCCCTCTTTGCCTGCACTAGTCTGCTTTTTTGTGCTCCTTACTTTGTTCATAATGTGTAATTTTGTTTCCAAGGTAGCAGTGTTCCTTAACTTTGCCTGCTTCATGATACTCAATTTTGATAAGTTTCTCACTATTCTCATTTCTGCTATATCTCATTACATTCATTCTTTTCATGATTTGCTTTCCATCCGTATTCTGTACTCATTAGACTGTCCATTCCATCCAACAGATCCTGTAATTCTTCTTCACATTCACCGAGGATAGCAATGTCATCAGCAAATCTTATCACTGATGTCCTTTCACCCTCATTTTTAATCGTACTTTTCAACTTTTATTTTATTTTCTTCATTGCTTCATTGGTGTATTCTGTTCTCTTCTGTGTTTAACACTTGAATTCTCATCACATTCTTAACATTATCACCAGTTCTATTAATTTCACCAAACATTGTTTTGACTTTTATATATTCTGAACAAATCTTCCTGATGATCATTTCTTTTTCGGTTGCTTCGTACCTTTCTTCCAGCCATTTCACTTTATCCGCCCGGCATTTGCTATTTATTTCATTATGAAGAGATTTATGTTACTGTGTTCCTGTCTTTCCCTGAATATCTTTTTTTACATCCCTCTTTTGTCAATCACTTGGAGTACTTCATCTGTTACCCAAGGTTTCTTCAGAGTTACATTACTTGTACACACATATGTTTGTCCAACGTCTGTGATTTTGCTTCTTAGACATCCACTCCTCTTCAACTGAGCTGTGTACTCTGTTGTTTCTCACCACAGTATTCATGTCCTTTTAGTGAACTTCTATTGTGTCTGTCATTCCTCAGTACTTCAGTATCCCACATCCTTCCACATTGCTTCTTTCAGATGATTCTCTTGAACTTTAGTCTACTCTTCATTACTAAATTGTGCTCTGAGTCAATATCTGCTGCTGGGTACACCTTACAATTCAATACCTGATTTTACAATCTCTGTCTGACCATTACATAATCCAGCTGGAGCCTTCCCGAATCTCCCTGTCTTTACAAATTATATATCCTCCTCTTGTGAGTCTTGAACAGAGTATTTGCTATTACCATCTAAAATTTATTTCAGAACTCAGTTAATATTTCCTCCCTCTTGTTCCTACTGCCAAGTCCATATTCTCAAGTAAAATGTCTTCTGTTTCTTCTCCTACAACCCTGTTCCAATGTCCTTGACTATAGATTTTCAGCTCCCTTTTGCATACAAAATACCCATTCAGTATCCTCAGAATCAGCAGCGGAAAATTTGTTCATAAAATTTGTTATGAAATAAATAGTAATTTGTGGAGAGCAAATGCTGAAACAAGGTTACAATCTGTAAATAGTCTTCACAGGTTCGCCGCCAGATCACATTATGCAGATTCCACAATATTTCCTCAGAGCAGCTGTCTGACATCTTCAGGTGGTTCAACCTTGCTGGTGGCTAGGAACGACTGAGCTTAGTCATACATAGCCACCAGCAAGGTTGAACCACCTGAAGATGCCGGACAGTTGCTCCAAGGAGATATTGTGGAATTTGCACAACATGATCCGGTGGCAAACCCATGAAGACTATTTACAACATATCGACCGGAAAAGCTTGAAGAAGCAAACAAGGTTACAATCCATGCATTAAAATGTTTTGTAATCAAGGATAACAATTCTGTGAGAGGAACAGTAGTAAATAATGACACATTCTTGGTAATGACACATCATAAAAAAAAACCCAGCAAATCTGAGCTTCTGATAAAATGTACTGAATTCCAGATGTGGCGGAGACATTTTTCAACAAGAGGTCTCAAGAACAATGCTAAATGCTTGGCCGCATAATATATAGGAGATCCACTCTTACTTGCTGCTGTGGGCCATAGGGGTACATTCTTCTTGTAGATCCTAGGAAGCCCATATAATCTCAGCAAAGACATCCTTCACTGAGGGTTTTTGGTAGCATATATCTCTGTCACCCATGTAGTATTTTTCCACTATGATTTGGAATATACTCATAGGCAGTTGGCTTGCTTTACTGGTATATAAAGTGGATGAGAACACTTCAGTGCCAGTATTTCTACCTGGGCAGTTGACAGTCCAAATATTAACAGCATAGAAAATTTGATTACCACTGAAGTTCCACAATTTTATGGATTGATCATACAAAGTATATTATTGTCAATCCACTGAATTTTACATCCAGACTTTAGGCCAACAATGAAGGTAAATTGTTCTCTGGTGGAGGGAGGAACACTAGTCCATACATACAACTTTTATCTTCCCTAATACAGGATTGGAGCAATTTTTGGTTCTCCTCCATCTCTGCATCTTCCCTGTATGTTTTACTGTTTGTTGATATGTATTTTTCTCATGCAACTGATAGACATGATTTTTAAATTTGTAATATGTTTGGATACAATGCCTGTGCTCTCACTTTTAGTGTATGTCAGCTCTTCTATAGTTTCTCTTACCATACTAGTTGGTTAGTAGACTTCCAACATCTGTTTCAACTAGCAGTAACCTCCTTGTTTTACTTGTGTACTTTGCATTTTTGTGTACTTCGTGATATGTTCCAAGACTTGGCATCTAAATAGTCATACACATGTTCTAATGCTAATTACAGATCTGTCGGAGGCAGGGGTGAATCAAATGGAAATGTGGCTGAAGGCCTGGCATCTGCACTCCAGTGTTTTGAAGACATGCAGCAACGCAGAGAAGCGAGTGTGCTTCCTTTACTTCAGAGACATTGCATACTACTATGTAATTCACCTCCATATTTAATGGCAGTTACAGAGTCACCTGCTTTTGTTGGACATAATGTTGAGCAGCTTGCTTCTGTTCTCAGCAAGGTAACTGTTATGTATGATTTGACTTTGGCATTTACACCAGATGAGACAAATTAATATTATAACTGAGTTCTGTCTCTAAAAATGATTAACTCCAAACTGAAACTGCAATTTAGAGATGTAAACACTAGCTTTTGGACCTAAAGGTTCATTTACTGGACAGTAGAGACTGAAGTGGTGGGAAAATACACGTAACTAGGTAACCAGGATATTGTGTCAAGGGAAACACATGGGGACAAGACTGTGTGAACACATGTAATACTAGAAAAAGATGATATTTGGAAACTTGATAAGTTAAAACTACCAGAGACAGTAGTCAGCAAAAATGTGAGCAGCCAGAGCCTGTGGTCGTGTGTGTGTGTGTGTGTGTGTGTGTGTGTGTTTTGGTCTATAGACTGAAAACAGAAACCTTGAAACAGACCAATAATGAAGCAAAAAATTTTGCAGCAACAGTAATGGTTGGCAGAGAAGTTTATACTGTAAGTCTTTAGTCCAGAGTGGTAACAGGATGCTGTAGAGTAAGTTTCCACTTAGAATGTTCTCAGCTATGGCTGTTGGAGATAGGATCCAGATCACTTGCAGCTGTTATGTATTTTCAGAATAGGCTTACTGTGTCATATCATCTTCGTTGATGTGTTAGTGCACATTTCACAACATGTTAGGATAAACAGCTGAACAATGGTTGCCCTTCAGGTGGAACGTGACGTGGTATGTCTTACAGATGATAGATCACCCTACGATAGAATGTGTCTAATCAATGGTAATGGCTAATGGTAAAATGTATAGCAGGAGGAGAACCCAAAGTAATTCACTGGGGGGAAGTTGTGAATCATAGGCCAAATAAATTGTTTGAAAAGGAGTATAGAGTCTGATAGAGATATTGCACAAATTGGAACAGCATTGAAAAGCTTTTCTGAGTAATTGGGTGACAGCGATAAGATTAGTACACTTTTTTTGGAGCACAACTTCAGAAAATTTTAGTCCTGATGCATAAATGGATTGCCATGTTAGATGACGAACTATACCCTTCTACCATAAAATTTCAGGTGTGCAGCTGCATAAATTCAGCTTCTTCTTCTAATATTTCAGCTGAATACTGTCCAGCCATCTCAGCCAAAATATTAGAAGAAGAAGCTGAATTTATGCTGCTGCATGCCCGAAATTTACGCCACGAAAACATGAAGATGTATACCCTTCTTGCTTACTACTTATGAGCATCATTAGTTAAAGGGCTACAAAACTAGGTGGTGCAGTGGTAAACCAGTGGACTCTTATTGTGGAGGACAGCAGTGAAATTCCTCATTGGGATAGCTAGATTTAGGTTTTCTGTTATTTCCTTAAATCACTTAAGGCAAGTATCAGAACGATTTATTCAAAAGGTCACAGCTGATTTCCTTCCCCGATCCAAGCATGTATTCCACCTTTAAAAACCTTGCTATTGCTGGAATGTTAACTGTTAATCTTCCTTCCTTCCTTCTACAGCAGGAATTTGGGAATGGCTTGTGAAGCGTTCTGGGGAGGGGATGGGGAACTATGAGAAATGAAATCTGCCATGAGAGTTTTTTTTTATGGAGTTCACATTTCTCTGGACCCCTATGCATGTGCTCTGCTTGAGCTATGCCAACTGTGGGTATACGTGATGGGTTGACAGATGTGTATGAAACATGTATTTCTGTACATGTACCAGTGACAAATAAAACTAAAATTTTGTCAATTACTTCAGAAAATGTTTGTTATCTTTCTTCTCTTAAACACATATTTAAGATGAAAATCAGCTCTTTTTATAAATTAAGATTTTAAATTGTTGTGCTTTACCCACACAACAACATGGTTACATTCAAGTTTTTCTTCTTTTTTCAGAGAGGAATTCATTTATCAGTATTATCTCCAAGAAAAATACCCGCACTTTTCAAACTGTATGAGAAAGCTGGAGGTGATCTTCCTGCATCTCAAACCAAGAACTATGCTAAAGATCCACGTCATTTGGTTCTTCTCAAAGGTTACAGGTGGGTTTACACTTCAGTAAAATTATGGTTTGATCATTACAATAATTGAATTTTGTGGCTGGGAATATGAACAGTATTTGTGACGAGTGTCTGACACTCTCCACCAGGCAAGTTGCTGAGTGGTGACATGGCAGTTAAGAAGTGGTGAGTGATAGGCTCCCAGCTCTCATTCTTCAGGGCAAGGAATTTAAAAAAGGCGCATGCTGAAAAGTAATATCACCAAAATTTATATGTGAAAACTTTTAAAGTGTGATTCTTGAGTTTCTCCCGGCGTATTTGATAGTCAAAATATCCACGGGTGTGCTGCCGGTCTATAGTGTCCAACGGACACTGCCCGTTGGACACTATAGACCGGCAGCACACCCGTGGATATTTTGACCAACTTTTAAAGTGTTTAAATCAAACAAATGCTGTTAACATTCCACGTCTTTATTCTTCATGTCTATATATTTGCAGCCCCTGCTGCTAGAGGACTCCAAATTGTAGTTTGCAACATGATGGTGTACAACCTCAACTATGTCGGTGCATGAGAAGCAGCATGCTGTAATCAATTTGCAAATTCGAGGATTTCATCAACACATAGAGCACTCTCTCCTTCAGCATGACAGTTCCATATCACACATGAGCATTGCAACATCTGCAACAATCTGATGCCTTGGGTGCACTGTCATTGATCATCCTCTATACTGTTCCGGCTTGGCCCCATCTAGTTTTCATTGGTTTTGAAAATCTAAAGAATACCTTTGAGGACTTCACTTTGGTAGTGATGGAGTGGTGCCAGCAGAGATGAGATTGTGACGAAGTAAACAAAGTTAAACATTCTTCACTGAACTGTCAACAAAGTGGTCTCTTGTTGGGAGAAATGTGTTCATTGCCAGAGTGACTATGCTGAGAAATATGCAGACATGAAGAATAAAGATGTAGAATGTTAATAGCCGGCTGCAGTGGCCGTGCGGTTCTAGGCGCTGCAGTCCGGAACTGCGGGACTGCTACGGTCGCAGGTTCGAATCCTGCCTCGGGCATGGATGTGTGTGATGTCCTTAGGTTAGTTAGGTTTAAGTAGTTCTAAGTTATAGGGGACTGATGACCTAAGATGTTAAGTCCCATAGTGCTCAGAGCCATTTGAACCATTTGAATGTTAATAATGTTTTGTTTTACTTAAAAATCTTTAAGAGTACAATAGAAACATGGAGTTTCCATTGTTTATTTACAATTGTGATTTATCTCAACAACTGAGATTTGAGAGTGTTGGTACTGGCTAACTAAAATGTATCAATCATTTGCCAATTTAAACTGTATATGTTCTTCAAATGTGACCTCTGTCCCTCTCACCCCCCCCCCCCCCCCACACACACACACACACATACACACATACACACATACAAACACAAGTATTGCTCTTTCTGATCACTTGTATGAAATAATCTGTTTTTACTTTGTTACAGATTAATTAGCATAACTCTCACATTATAGTAGCAACATATAATATTATTGCTCTTTATTCACCGATGTTTCAGCGTAAATTCCTTAAAGACAAATGGATTACCTTCAGGTTTTTGTTGTGACATTGAGATTATTGTGATGGTCCACAATCTGATATTTCAACAGAACTGTCATAACTACAAATTATTTCTGTTGCCGCTCGTGTATACATATTGTGCTATTTCATTCATGTGTTCTTATTGTGACAATGGTTGAACTATTACATAAGTTCAGAAATAGAGGATGATGAAAGGTACTTTAAAAATAGAAAGCATTTATACTTCACCCTGTTTAAGTTACTACTTTTTTATTACTATTGTTATTAGTGCTTGATGACACTGCCCTGGGACCAGCACCTTATAAAGTAGGATATATACTGACGTGACAAAGGTCGTGGTATAGTGATATGCATGTATACAGATGGTGGTAGTATCATGTACACAGGGTATAATAGGACAGTGCATTCTGGCAGAGCTATCATTTGTACTTGGGTGATTTATGTGAAAAGGCATTTCCGATGTGATTATGGCCACACGGCAGAAGTTAACAGACTTCAAACATGGAATGGTAGGTGGAACTATAAGCTTGGGACATTCTACTTCGGAAATCATTAAGGAATTTATTATTCTGTGATGCACAATGTCAAGAATGTGCCATAATACCAAATTTTAGACATTACCTCTGACTACGGACAACATAGGTGCTGATGGCCTCCACTTAACGACTGAAAGCAGTGGCATTTACATAGAGTTGTCAGTGCTAACTGACAAGCAGCTCTGTATGAAATAACCACAGAAGTCAATGTGGGATGTATGACGTGTCCGTTAGGACAGTGTGGCGAAATTTGGCTTTAATAGGCTATAGTAGCAGGTGGCCAATGCAGGTGCCTTTGCCGCCAGCACAACATTCCTGCATCAACTCTCCTGGGCTTGTGACCATATTGATTGGACCTTAGATGACTGGGAAACCATGGCTTGGTCAGAAGAGGGCCAACTTCAGTTGGTAAGAGCTGATGGTATGGTTCGAGTGTGGCGCAGACTGCACGAAGCCATGAACCCAAGTTGTCAACAAGGCACTGTTCAAACTGCTGATGCCTCCATAATGGTGTGGGGCTTGTTTACACATGATTGACTAGGTATTCTGATCCAACTGCACCGATCGTTGACTCGAAGTGGTTATGCTTGGCTACTTGGAGACCATTTGTAACTGTTGACATTCTCAAATGACAATAGGTTTTTCGTAAGTGATAATGCGTTATGTCACTGGTCCACAATAGTTTGCAGTTGGTTTGAAGAACATTCTGGACAATTTGAACAAATAGTGTGGCCACCCACATCACCCAACATAAACCCCACTGAACATTTACAGGAAATAATTGAGCAGTCAGTTTTTGCACAAAACACTGCACCAGAAACACTTTCTCAATTATGGTCAGCTCTAGAGCAGCATGGTTCAATATTTGTGCAGAGGTTTCCAGAAAGCTGTTCAACCCATTATGTTACATCAAGTTGTTGCACTAGAACGGGCAAAAGGAGGTCCAACGTGAAGTTAGGAGGTATCCCATGACTTTAGTCACCTCAGTTTACATCTAATAATTACAAAGTGTGTAAGGGCATAAAGAACACACAATAGTTATTAATAATAATGCATGTGGCTTCCATCTTGGTGTATGTCTTTTGGTTTGACACATTTTCAGTGGCTTGTGTGTTGGTACCATTGTTTATTTTAACAAGCAGCTTCTTGTTTGCCTTCATAAGGCTGATAGGACCCCTACCCAAATCTTTCCACCTTTTGTTGTGAGTTGTACAAACAAATTGAGGGGGGGGGGGTCTCTGACACCTATCTGATAGAGGTGATAGAAGATGTTGCTGTTATGGACTGCATCCTTATGATTGACTTTCGATGTTATTTACTTCTTGTCCAATCCATAAACCACCATCATCTTGGGGGGTTGGGGGGGGGGGGTAGGGGGAGGGGACAACACTGCTTGACTCTGTACCATCATCTTTCTTCCTACTTTTCATTCTGCTCTTCTAAGTGTTTTTTGCTTTAAATTTAGGGATTTGATTGGATGCACTGAAATTGGTGTTAAGCAGATGCCCACTGTAAACTGCAGTATTTATGAGGAGGTTACTAATTGTTCTGATGCTACTAACAACTTTCCAGCAGCCTCCCTTACAGTTAGCATTCAGTATGCAGTTTTACTTATCAGCTTAAACACACAGCATGTCACCTATTCTTCCCGCGCCCAGGTTCGATTCCCGGCGGGGTCAGGGATTTTCTCTGTCTTGTGATGACTGGGTGTTGTGTGATGTCCTTAGGTTAGTTAGGTTTAAGTAGTTCTAAGTTCTAGGGGACTGATGACCATAGATGTTAAGCCCCATAGTGCTCAAAGCCATTTGAACCTTTTTTTTTGTCACCTATTACTAATAGTGTGGTAATTCTCTGTTAGAAATTTTCTGCGTGTTCACACCCCACTTCTTTACAGAGTAAAATAGTTAAAGAGCTAGACAGAAAATTCTCATCTGGCAGTAAGAATTTATTTAAGAACAAGGATGTATACCATATTAAATCAAGCACCAAGTTCAGCATCTTAGCAATCAGGGATTATGCAAGTATAGACAAATATACTTAAGCAAACAGCAGGAAACATGGATGATTAAAAACAGGCAGAACACTACAATACCACAAATGCAACAATCACAGAAGCTCTTCTGCAGAATTGAAGCTGTAAGAACGGGCCGTGAGCCGTGCTTGGGTAGCTCAGATGGTAGAGCACTTGCCCGCGAAAGGCAAAGGTCCAGAGCTCGAGTCTCGGTCCGGCACACAGTTTTAATCTGCCAGAAAGTTTCATATCAGTGCACACTCCACTGCAGAGTGAAAATCTTATTCTGATATGATATGCTTAACTAATGTAACTATTCAGAAATGTGTCGGAGAGAATGTGAGAAAGTATTGTAGAAGGTTAGTACAAGAAGCAATTGAAAACAAGAAGAGTATGATAAATTCAATGTAGACAGTACATTTCGTCAGTTAAGATGGCAGAGACTCAGTAAGTTATAACAGAAACAGATTTCAGTTTATCTGAATGGTCAACATGACAAATTCATCTTCATCACTGAGTATCAATGGGCCACATTCAAAAGCATTGTACAGTGCACATTAGACAAGTAAATGCTGAGCAAAATTCTGAGATATGGAAAAGATCTGCTCTGGTTCAACAGCCATGTCAGTAAGTAGCTATGAAAGCGGAGAGAGTTCCACTGCAAATTTAAATGTAGGCAAAACCGTCATGGAAAAACAGAAAGCAAATGAGGCCAAAATTAGTGTAAGGGGAGCCATGTGCAAAGTGTTAACGAATTTGAGAGCAAAATTTCGTCTAACAACTTGAAAGAAAATCCTAAGATGCTTTGCTCTTATATTAAATCAGTAAATGGATCAAAGTCATCCACCCAGACACTCTGTGACCATAATGTCACTGAAATGGAGGATGACACAGAGAAGGCCAAATTGCTGAATGTCTTTTTCCAAAACTGTTTCATAGAGGAAGATTGCACTACAGTACCTCCTTCACTTCTACATCAGCATCTACATCTATATAGATATGACCGAAGCCACCAAACGGTGCGTGGCGGAGGGTGTTACTACTTGTCATTTCCTTTCCTATTCCACTCACAAATAGAACAAGGGAAAAATGACTGCTGTATGCCTCCATATGAGCCCAAATTTCTCGTATCTTATCTTCGTGGTCCTTACGTACAGTGTATATTGGTGGCAGTAGAATCATTCGGCAGTCAGTGTCAAATGCCGGCTCTATAAATTTTTTCAATAGTGTTTCTCGAAAAGGACACCTCCTTCCCTCCAGGGATTCCCAATTGAGTTCCTGAAGCAACTCCATAACACTTACGTGTTGTTCAAACCTACCGGTAACAAATCTAGCAGTCCACCTCTGCACTGCTTTGATGTCTTCCTTCAATCTGACCTGGTACAGGTCCCAAGCACTTGAGCAGTATTCGAGGATAGGTCGCACCAGCATCCTATAAGTGGTCTCCTTTACAGGTGAACCATTCTTTCGTAAAATTCTCCCAATAAACCGAAGTTGACCATTCGCATTCCCTGCCACAGTTCTCACATGCTCGTTCCGCCTCATATCGCTTTTCAACATTATGCCCAGATATTTAAATGACCTGACTGTGTCAAACAGGACACTAGTAATACTGTGTCCAAACATTACAGGTTTGCTCTTCCTACTCATCCGCATTCACTGATATTTTTCCATATTTAGGGCAAGCTGCCATTCATCACATCAACTGGAAATTTTGTCTAAGCCATTTTGTATCTTCCCACAGTCTCTCAACTTCGATACCTTACTGAACACTATGGCATCATCAGCAAAGAATTGCAGATTTCTGCCCACCCTGTCCACCAAATCATTTGTATATGTAGAGAACAACAGTGGTCCTATCAAACTTCCCTGGGACACTCCTGACAATACCTTTGTCTCTGATGAACATTCGCTGTCAAGGACAACATGCTGGGTTCTATTAATTAAGAAGTCTTTGAGTCACTCACATATCTGTGAACTCATTCCGTGTGGTCATATCTTCATTAACAGCCTGCAATGGGGCACCATGTCAAATGCTTTCCAGAAATATGGAATCTGCTTGTTGCTCTTCATCCATAGTTTTCAGTATATTATTCAAGAAAAGGGGAGGCTGAGTTTTGCAAAAGCAATGCTTTCTAAAACCTTGCTGATTTGTGCACATAAGCTGTTCAGTCTCAAGAAAGTTTATTATATTCGAACCGAAAATATGTTCAAGGATTCTGCAGCAAACAGAAGTTAGGGATATTGGTCTGTAATACTTACATCCCATACATCTCCCATCACCACCTGCTCCAGTCCGGTCACTAACTTCACCTATCCCATCAAAGGCAGGGCTACCTGTGAAACCAGTCATGTGATCTACAAGCTAAGCTGCAACCACCGTGCTGCATTCTTTGTGGGCATGACAACCAACAAGCTGTCTGTCTGCATGAATGGCCACCAACAAACTGTGGCCAAGAAACAAGTGGACCACCCTGTTGCTGAACACACTGCCAAACATGACATCCTTCATTTCAATGATTTCTTCACAGCCTGTGCCATATGGATCCTTCCCACCAACACCACCTTTCCTGCATTGTGGAGGTGGGAACTTTCCCTGTAATACCTCCTATGTTCCCGTAACCCTCCTGGCCTCAGTCTTTGTTAATCAGTTTTCTTACCCATCCAGTCCCTTCTCTGTTCCCAGTCCAGCACTACACAGCTGTCATTCCACCATCACACTCAGTCTTTGTACTCCTCTCCCTTTCCGCTGCTTTAAATCATTACAGGAATGAGGAAAATGACAGTTATTGAAATAAATGTCCATGGAAAAGAAAAGCAGCTGAAATCACTCAATAGAGGAAAGGCCACGGACATGATGGGACATCAGTGTGATTCAACATAGAGTATGCAAAGGAACTTGCCCCCCTTCTTGTAGCAGTTTACCGTATGTCTGTGGAGGAGCGAGATGTGCCAAATAATTGGATAAAAAGCACAGATCATTCCCTTTTTCAAAAAGGGTCATGGAACACACCTACATCTACATCTACATAGATGCTCCACAAGCCACCATATGGCGCACGGTGTAGGGTACCCTGTACCACTGCTAGTCATTTCCTTTCCCATTCCACTTGCAAGTAGAATGAGGGACAAACGATTGTTTGTATGCCTTCGTATGAGCTCTAATTTCTCGTATCTTAACTTCATGGTCCTTACTCACAATATATGTTGTCGGCAATAGAATTGTTCAGCAGTCAACTTTATATCTAGCAGCCCACCTCTGAATTGCTTTGATGTCTTCCTTTAATTTGACCTGGCACAGATCTCAAACACTCAAGCGGTATCCAAAAATAGGTCGCACCACCGTCCTATATGCGATCTCCTCTACAGATGAACTACACTTTTCTAGAATTCTCCCAATAAATTGAAGTGGCCATTCGCCTTCCCTACCACACTCCTCACATGCTCGTTCCATTTCTTATCGCTTTGCAACATTACGCCTAGATACTTAGATGATGTGATTGTGTCAAGCAGGACACTACTAATGTTGGATGAGAGATTTGTGAGAAATGCAAGCTAAGTAAGAGACCAGTGCTGTAGGGTACTCTTTGTAAAACCAAACTGGGGTTTCATCCAGACCTGGTGACTTACTTACTTACAAATCTTTCAGCTGTTTCTCTACACCAGGGTGCTTCTTACCATGTCATCCATGGGGGAGTCTGTCCTGTGTTCAAATGCTGGTATGTTACTACAACTCTTCTGTGTGAATGATTTCTTGAACATTAAATTTGAAACTTCATCTTTCATTTTGCTATCTTCAGCTGCCACACCAGATTGATCAAACGTAGACTGCATGGAAGCCTTAGACCCTCTTAGTGATTTTACATAGGACCAGAATTTTCTCTGGTTCTCTGCCAGATCTATTGGTAAGGTATGATGGTGATGGTTGTATGCTTCACGCATAGATCTTTTCACAGACGCACAAATCTCTACAAACCTTTGCTTGTCATCATTTGAGCATTCTCTTTTGAACTGAGAATGTAACGGGCTCTGCTTCCTCAGAGTTTTCCGGATTTTGTTATTGTATCATGGTGCTTCTATTCTGTCCTTAATCTACTTGCTAGGCACATAACTCACCAGGCCACGATTTAAAATCTGCTTAAACTTTGCTCGTAATTTCTCTATGTCCATCTTACTCGAACTAAGTGATTTCAGTTCACAAAACTATAGGCCTATTTCTGACATCGACCTGTTTTGGAATGAGTTTTAGGCTTCCTTATTATGATATTTCTGGAGACTGAAAAATCTTCTCTGTAGGAATCAACACATGTTCCAAAAACAATGATTATGTGGAACTCAAGCTCACTCTGTTCACCCAAGAGACCCAGAAAGCAGTAAATACAAGCACCCATTGGGTACTATGTTCATTGACTTCTTGAAGGCATTTGATACAGTTCCGCATTGTTGCCTAATGTACAAAATACAAGTGTACAGAACATCATACACAACTGTACGACTGGATTTTGTGTTGTGCTGTTGCGTGACCATAAAAAGCAGTAGTGAAATGCAGTAAGACCTGCAGAGGTGTGACACTTAGTGCAGGCTCTCGCAATTGACACTAAACATAAATAAATGTCAAGTATTGCCTATACAAAGACTGAAAGACCCATTATTGTGTGATTACATGATAACAGAACAATCATTGGAAGTAGCTACTTCCATAAATATCTAGGAATAAGCTTACAGAGTGATCTGAAGTGAAACAACCACATAAAAGTAATTGTGATTAAGACAGATGCCATACTGAGATTCATCAGAAGAATTCCCAGGAAATGTAGTCCATCAACAAAGGAGGTAGCTCATACAACCCTCATTCGACCAATACTTGATTATTGCTCCTCAGTCTAGGATCCATACTAGATAGAACTGATAGAGGAAGTAGGAAGGTCCAAATAATTGCAGCACATTATGCCACAGAATCAGTCAGTAAATGTAAAAGTGTTTTGGAGATTCTCAGGCAACTCCAGTGGCAGACGCTGCAGGAGAGGTGTTCTGCATCACAGTGTGGTTTACTGTTATGAAGACGTGCATTCCTAGTGGAATTGATATTGCTTCATCCTGTGTATACCATGAAGATTAAAATTTGAGAGAATCAAGCCCACATAGAGATGTACCAGCAATTGTTCTTCCCGTAAATCATTCGCAACCAAAATATGGAAAGGGGTAAGTGACATTTTACAAACTACCCTCCACCACACCCTGTAAAGTGGCTTTTGGAGTATAAATATATATGAAGAAACAAAATTGTACACGGATAGATTCCTTTAAATGTTTGTATAGTTCAAGAGATTAATCATAAATGCAAATAGTTAATATTGAAAGTAAGGACATTCTCTTAGTATGTCAGATCACATCTGTAAATTGACTATTACTTAGGTGGGCACCACAGGCTTGATAAATCTGAAGAATGACATTTCCATCTGGCTGTTGTTTTAAAATAGTAGTTTATTAAGAACTACTAGCTTGTTTCATGTTTTGCGCATTCTCAAGTGCTTCTACTAACATAACAGTACACTGGATTTAAGTGGAAGTCAAAATATAAAAGGCTCTAAAACTTAAGTGGATGCAATGTTTCTCTCACTGTGCACTTTTGTTTAATACAACTTAGGAGCATGATGTGTCCACATATTTTGTCAGTAATATACTGTTTCTTAGAAAACACTACATCCATTACACTTTTAGGTCCTTTTATATATTAACTTCTATGTAGTTCCATATGTTATTATGTTTGTAGACAAATTTTGAGAATGAGCAAAGCTCAGAATTAACTAGTAGTATTTAATAAAATAAGATTATTATTTTAAAGTGCAAATGAGTAGAAACAGTGTCAGTCTTCAGAAATGTGTACAGCTATTTGGCTTATGAAGGAAGGAAAGGCATCAGAAGACAACAGTGTTTCAATAGAAATGGTTAAAGCTGAAGAAAAAATAAAACAAAAGAACTCGCAAAAATTACTTTACAGAAGCTTGCACTCGTGAATTTGGTTTCAAGATGTACTATTACTTAGTGACCCAAAAAACTGGAAAATACGAATTTAAAAGCTTCTGTGGCAGGCAATTTGTTCTCAGAAAATTATACATTATCTGTTGTGGTGTGACAGTTATTTTCCCTTTTTTTAAATGAAGTATGTTCCAGTCAGATACAAATCTTCACACACATTCATACAGAGAGAGAGAGAGAGAGAGAGAGAGAGAGAGAGAGAGAGAGAGAGAGAGAGAGAGAGAGAGAGAATTACGTGAATGGCCATCTCAGTTTCACTGGGTTTTTGTGGAATTGTCACTGAAAGATGAATTGAAGAAGCTCATTCACTGTCTTATGCATACTTACTTAGTTTCGTTACTTAGTGAACAAATGTTGACATAAAGTCTTGATACACCTACACATCTGTTTACGTGGACTTTGTTAAAGCTGTTTCTGTTTCATATAATTTTTTATTGGTTCATTACATGGTGTGGTGTCAGCAAGTAAGTGCATTGTGATAAGGCTGTGTGCATTTTTCCACCTTTTTAACTGGTACTGTTTGCAGCATGTAACCATAACCACTTGTTTTCTTTCTTAACAGACTGATAGTCTGCATGTTAAGCACTGGCCTTTACTAAAATGAAAATAATTTAATTATTATTATGTTAGGAAAGCTCCTTTGTGTATACTTTGATGTGCTATTGTTTGCAGTTTGAAAGAACGTCCTGTTAGCCCGACTGTGGCAGCAGGTGTGAGCTTGCTGCCGGGACACCCTGCACAGTGCCCCATGCCTGCAGGAGCCCTCGGCCCTGTGCCATCTTTGTCGAGCCCGCTGCCCAGCATTGGCAGCCCCATCGGGGTGGCCACTGCTGGGTCTGCACCACAGGCTGCAGCAGCTGCTGTTGCTGCTGCGGCAGCTGCTGCCGCCAGCAGCGCAGTGTTCAGGGGTGGAACCCAGGCCCCCACGTCTCAGGTTGGTACTGGTTCTCTGCTTAAGTATTGAGCTGAACCATTGTATGATCACTGCTCAAATAAAATGACAACAGATTTAAATAATGTCTGAAAAATTCATCTGTTCTCCACTTACTTGTATGATGTGATTTGGTGCACTGGTAATACATTGGACTGGATGGTGCAAAATTCCTGTTCAGCCATTTGTGATTGCTCCTATGATAAGGCCTCAGCTGATTTCCTTTCCCAACCTTAGCTTGTGTTCCATGTATAAATACTTAATCTCCATCAGGTTGCCCTCCATGGGGTGGGTGCACGCAACGACTGTGGTTATATTGGGTTAGATAGAGCAGCAATCAGTCATGGAATTAAGTTGCTTTAATATGACATTTATAGTCACAACACAGCTCAGATTTCGACCTGTGTCAGGTCATTATCAATCCAGTGCAGAATTGTAGCAGTTGTTCGTGCTCAAGTGAATGCTTACACAGTTCAACCATTAATGGTAATGAATGTCACATAAAACACTGTGGACATGAAGTGAGTTGCCGTGGGGTTTGCTGCAGTTTCTTAGAGGTTTGTTTACGGTTAGGCCGAGGCTGCACTTGGGAGTGTACTGCGGCCACGTCAGCCGCACGCCACACGCTTCGTCAACAGCACACAGAGGTTGTACGTCCCTGACGTCACCCCCTGCCTCTATTTGCGCCCCAGCGGAGCGATGGATAGGACGTCATCTAGTGTCGGATTTGCTAACTGAAGGGCACGTTGCCTAACTTCTTTGTCGGGCTCCGACCGGATAATAGCATCCAGTACCATGGAATCAGCGTAGGATTCTTTGTGAACGTCAGTAACAAATTGACACTTTCGAATGAGGCCGTGAAGTTCAGCAGCCCAAGCGCGATAGGATTGATTTGGTTGTTTTTGACAATGATAAAAGGCAACACGAGAGGCTACCACAAGCATATGCTTTCGAAAATATACGGACAGAAGTGAGCACATTTCAGCAAAGGACAAAGTTGCAGGATGTTTCAGAGGAGTCAATTTCGACAACAACCGATACATCTGGGGTGAAATCCATGAAAGGAACAGAGACTTACATGTTTGGTCATCCGCGACATGAAATGCCAAGAAGTGCTGTTGAAGACGTTTTTCGTAATCAGACCAGTCTTCCACCGTCTCATCGTAAGGAGGAAAAGGAGGGAGAGACAATGATGAGAGACGCCCCGCATTTGATGCTGCGACAAAATCACGAATTGCATTTGTGAGAAGCATTTGCTGTTCAATGAGATCTTGCAGTAGTTGCTCTAAAGTAGCCATGGAAACCTGTGGGTCAACGATGAAAAAGTAAAATTCCCTACCTCATCGCCAATTGTTATAACATCAAGTTGAACAAATTTATTTCAAGGATGACACAATACATGTAAGTCACAGATCAAGTAAACAAAGTAAGATGTGTGTACACTTTAACAATCAAATCAGAACTGCGTCTGAGTCTAGCGGCCGCTGGCTGGCTGGCCGCTTAGGTGGCGCTGCTGCTGCATGGCTGGCAGACAGTGCCGCATGTAGAAGATGCGCGTAACTGCGCGGCGGCAGTTTGGAAGATCGATGAGTCACAACAAAGAAGAAGTGCATTTTTCTTTTCTTAAGTCTTATAGTGGTTTCGTCCAGGTGACTCTTCCATTGCGATGGAATCTAAGATTCAGTAGCAATCCTCATTTCTGTTGCAGTCACTGTATTAAGTATTGGTCTTTTGATTTCAGTTTGTATCTTGCAAAGACAACACTCTGACTGTTTATGCCAGAATGGTTGTCTTTTTACCTCATGCTGTAGATGACTGATCCCTTTGACTGATAGGGATGGCTTTGTCTCTGAGTGAATATTATCCAGTTGGTTGTAGATGTCTGTCATTGAAGCTGTCACAGAGAGTAAGCTTTTGAACTCCAAACTTTCAGCTTTTCAGATAGCAATTTTGAACTGCTATGTAATGGCATTTGTGAATTGCTCATTCACTTCTGGAATACAGTTTATAGCAGTGAATCACCACCAAATGAAATGGCAGATTGTTTCCTGCTTTCCTTCTTACAACTGTGTCTTCTTGTGACAAGACACTTTGTGAATTAATAGCGCATGTTAATACATCATAATTATATCACTTTCTTTGGATCCACCAATGGTAAATTTTGCTTAACTGAACTCGTGAACAGTTGTTTACCATTACAGATGACAACAAATTATTTAGTATAAGCAGATAGATTTTAAGAAATTTTACAGTGGCTTTATGTAGAATCATTTTGAGGTTTACATTATGTTTCAGGCAATGCTTGCTACCCAACAACAGCAACAGCAGCAGCAGCTCCAGCAGCAACAGCAGCAATTACAACAACAGCAGCAGCAACTGCAACAGCAGCAGCATCAGCAACAACAGCAGCAACAGCAACAACAACAGCAACAGCAGCAACAACAACAACAGCCACAAATGGTACCTGGAGGACGAGGCTTTCCACAGCAAAATCCTCCAGGTTACCACGGACCTGTTATCGGCGGTACTCGACCTCCTCCACCCTCCCGCTGGCCCCCTACTAGTGCTGGTCCGGTACCCGGCACAATGATGCCCCCACAGCAGCGTCCCACATTCCTGCAGCAAGGTCCTGGTGCGACAGGAGTGACAGGAGCAGGACCAAACCCTGTGGCCTCAGCTGCAGGGCCTACTGCAGCCACTGCAGGCAGTGCTTTGCTTGCACAGCTGTCAACACCACCCTCTGCTATGACGCAAGCACCATTTGGAGCCACAAGGATGGACGGTTAGTTACTGCAGTTATTCTTACTGTGTGCAATGTACATGTGTAAGTAAAAATAGTGAATGAGGCTGATGCTTTGAATCGTGAAGGTAAGACTGTTATGTGCCAGCTTTGGGAGAGGAGAAAATATGGTTTTTAAAGGAAATTCATCTGATTTTGGAAGACTACACCTTTTACATGAATGAAGTTACGCATGAAGGTAGGAACTTGGGATGACTTTTAGGTTATGTATTGAAACTAAAAGTTAGCTGGCCATAGTGGTCTCCCTAGTGCTGCCAGCCCACTCACTTATTCATTTAATACCCATCCTTGTCAAGTTAAGACTACAATAACACAACAACAAAAATGTGTTTTGTGTTCTTTGCTTCACCAGGGGCAAGTCAGTTATAACTGTGCAGTGTGATTTTCTTTGAGAGCTTGACAGTTCACCTCTTACAGCTCAAAGCATTTGACAGTGACACCAGGAGTTTCAAAATATTGGCTGTTTGTGTAAGGAGAAATCTACTGTTTGCTTTTGGTGTTCTTTTAAAATAGAGAGTGCATTAAACAGAGTTTTAAACATAATCTACAGAAGAAACTTCCTGGCAGATTAAAACTGTGTGCCGGACCGAGACTCGAACTGAACTCGGAACCTTTGCCTTTCACGGGCAAGTGCTGCTCTACCAACTGAGCTACCCAAGCACGACTCACGCCCCGTCCTCGCAGCTTTAATTCCGTACCTCATCTCATACCTCGTTTCATTCTAGTCTACAGAAGTCTGCTCATCATGCCAGCAGAGAGTTAGCTGTTCCTCATGCGCCTGTGTGGCATGTTCTGAGATGAGATTTGTGTTTCAAACCAGGGTGGATGTTTGCCATGCATCAAACGGAACACACAATGAACATTTGCGAAAGGTAAATGAAAACTTTGATCCTA
Organism: Schistocerca americana; assembly: GCF_021461395.2. Lineage (NCBI taxonomy): Eukaryota > Metazoa > Arthropoda > Insecta > Orthoptera > Acrididae > Schistocerca > Schistocerca americana. The sequence continues at coordinate 239,313,267 of NC_060125.1, read as the reverse complement.
AATATAACAGTAAAAAGTTCCCCAAAGTGCGTGCAAAGTGAAGGTAAACTCTTGTAAAATTGGATGGTGCTTTTGAAAATAAAAACTTTGTGGTCCTCCGTGTAAATTAAAATTTATCCCAAGTTCCTATTTCCATTCATGTAGAATATATATAAGGGGTACCCAGAAAGTAACAGATGTTTCGAAACAAAAAAATTAACAATATGGAAAAATCAGATTTTATTATATACATTTTGAAGTCATACTTGTGAGCTATTTTTCTATATAATCACCATTCAAACTGAGGCACTTATCATACTGTGGCACAAATTTTTCAATGCTGTCTCTCTAGAAATCTGCTGCCTGCAATTGCAACCACCGGTTTATATTGGCATGCAGTTCAGCATCAGTATCAAAGAGTTTTGTAGCTAGTCATGCCTTTATTACTAGGAAGAGGTGGTAGTCACTCGGTATCAAATCCAGGCTGTATGGTGGATGTTCAAACACCTCGCATCCAAAATCCCGTAGGAGCTCTTAGGTATGATTGGCCATGTGTGAACATGCATTTTCATGAAAAACAAAAGTTTTGCACTAAGTTTTCCCTGACGCTTGTTTTATATTGCCTACCTTAATTTTGTCAATGTTTGACAATACTTCTCTGAGTTAATTGCTGTGCCACATTCAAAGAAATCAACGAGAACCACTCCCTTTGAATCCCAAAACACAACAGCCATGATCATTCTAGCTGAAATTGTTTGGAACACTTCTGTGATTTATTGGTAGAATTTGCGTGTCCTCATTCCAACGATCGCCTTTTTGTTTCACAATTGACATGCTTCACCCAAGACTCGACCCAGATTATGATACAACTGATAACTTTGCTACCATTTTTCTTGTAACCTGCAAGGAAGGTCAGTGCTGCAGCCAGTCTCTGTTTTTTGTGGTCTTCCATTAGGATTTTGGGAATCCATCTAGCACAAAATTTGTGGTAACCAAGCTTGTGGACCACACCACCATGCACCAAACTCTGTGAAATTTGGGGAAAACATTGTCAAAGTTCCATAATTGTGAAACATCAATTTTCACAATTTTTTTCATTGATTTTCATCACCAGTTCACCAGCCCAAGGCTATGCCAACCACTGTGGTTCTCATCATGAACATTGGTACGGCCGGTCGCAGGTTCGAATACTGCCTCAGGCATGGATGTGTGTGATGTCCTTAGGTTAGTTACGTTTAAGTAGTTCTAAGTTCTAGGGGACTGATGACCTCAGATGTTAAGTCCCATAGTGCTCAGAGCCATTTGAACTGTTGGTACGGCCATTTTCAAAATCAATGCACCATTGCCTCACTTGACTTTCACTAATTATTCCTTTTTCATACACATCACAAAGGTTGTGATAAGTTTCAATTGGTTTGTAGTTTTTTGGGAATAAAAACCTAATCACGGAACACACCTCATAAGTGATGGGATTTTCTATCGGAAAGTACATTTTAGCACATCAAAGAAAGCAAAGTAGCAGAGAACACAGACCACACGCAACCATCGCTGGATGCATCATGAGTGTAGGAATGTTAGGGCACCAAGGTGGCGGGTGTAGCCCCGCCCACCACCTGAGACGTAGCGCTTTACATCACCCATATTGATATCACAACAGCAGTGAACTGATGTGCAGTATGAGTTATGTGCAGGACAGGTGGCTTCAGATGACAGTGTGTGTAGTTTCTATGCGATCTGGTAGAGGTCACTAGCTGGTGGACATTATGTGAGCTGCAGTCAAAATACTGTCATTTTTATTTACAGTTCTGTTTGTTTCATTTTCTAATTGTTTATTAATTACTACTGTACTTGTACTTAGTTATGAGAGGGAATGAAAGTGTGAATGTGAAATAATGTTTTATGTAAAGTTTTCATACTGTTCATTGAAATAACTGGCCTCTTGAGGGATTTTCGAGAATGGCGTGCTTGTTAGTCTTTCGTACCAGGGAATTTATTATAAACTATTTCATCAGTTTATGGTATTGGGGAAATGAGATTATGATTTCAGCAAAGTTGTTTTATTAAGAGGGAGTTAATTTTATATTTGTGGTTTTCAAAATTTATTTATGTTAATTTACTGTTTTGATTCAGTGGCAAATTTTGATTGGTTCTGTTTATATATGCAGGATTGAGTGGGTTTGATATTGCTTTCTGATTGGCAGAACTTAGCATATTCATGCATATTTTGGGAACTAGAAACTTATTTTGTGTAGAGAGATGAGTGGAGTTGTGGCTTGGATTTCATAGTGATCAAACCTATTGATAGATGCCCCACTACAAATTACGAGGATCACTCCAAAAGAAATGCACACTATTTTTTTTTTAAATCCATCTTTTATTCTACATGTTTGAAAGTTTTACAGTGTGTAGATACATCCTTTAGGAACAATATTTTCATTTCTCCACATAATTTCCATCCCTCTCAACTGCCTTACGCGATCTTGGAACCAGCACCTGTATACCCGTGTGGTAAAATTCTGGACCAACCTGTTGGACCCACTGTTTGGCAGTATGCACAAGTGAGTCATCATCTTCAAATCTTGTTCCACGAAGAGAGTCTTTCAGTTTCCCAAAGAGATCATCGTTACATGGAGCCAGGTCAGGACTCTAAGGCGGGTGTTTCAGTGTTGTCCATCCGAGTTCTGTGATCGCTTCCATGGCTTTTTGACTGACATGTGGCCGTGCATTGTTGTGCAACAGCAAACCATCCTGCTTTCACAGATGTGGTCGAACATGACTTAGTCGAGCTTGAAGTTTCTTCAGTGTCATCACATATGCATCAGAATTTATGGTGGCTCCACTTGCATGATATCCACAAGCACGAGTCATTCGGGATCGAAAAACACCGTAGACATAACTTTTCCAGTAGAAGATATGGTTTTGAATTTTTTTCTTGGGTGAATTTACATGATGCCACTCCATTGATTGCCTCTTCGTCTCTGGTGAAAAATGATGGAGCCGTGTTTCATCACCTGTCACAATTCTTCCCAGAAATTTATTTCCACCATTCTCGTACTGTTCCAAAAGTTCGACGCATACCGTTTTTCTTGTTTCTTTGTGAGCCACTGTTAACATCCTGGGAACCCACCTGGCACAAATCTTTGTAACGCCAACAGTTTCAGTATTCTGCAAACACTTCCTTCCCCTATCCCAATGTAGTGTGACAATTTGTTCACTATGATGCATCTGTCAGCAGTCACCAATTCGTTAACTCTCTGCACATTGTCTGGAGTGTATGCAGTATGAGGCCTGCCGCTGCGAGGACAGTCCTCAATATTTGCTGTGCCCGCTTTCATCACTTAACCTGCTTGCCCACCAAGTAACTGTACTGCGATCGACAGCAGCATCTTCATACACCTTTTTCAACCTCTTGTGGATTTTTCCCACTGTCTCGTTTTCACAGCACAGGAATTCTATGACGACACGTTGCTTCTGACAGACGTCAAGTGTAGCAGCCATCTTGAAGACATGCTGTGACAGTGCCACTGATGGGAACAGGTTGAACTAACAAGGAGAGGCCGCCAATTGTGAAATTCAGATTCGATTCATACTGCGCATAATAAAAGTTCATGGCCCGAGGTGTAATGTGGCAAAGCACCAAGATGCACTTCTCAGCCTTTGTCGAGAAAGTCGATACTTAAAAGAAACCATTGCGGTGAAATACTGTCTGCGATTAATAATTGTCGACAGTGTCGTGGCGCAGCGGTAAGCGCTCGGGTTCGTAATCCGAAGGTGGTCGTATCGAATCTCGTGCCATGCAACCTTTTTTTTTAGTATTTGTTTGTTGTAATTCAAATGTACACACACACACACACACACACACACAGTCATTCCTCCAAAGTGCACTCCTCCCGTCCAACCGTATATATATGTGTGTGTGTGTGTGTGTGTGTGTGTGTGTGTGTGTGTGTGTGTGTGTGTGTACGTTTTATTTCAAGTATTATTTTTCCACGACAAACGACTTTCAACAACTTATTATATACATAATTGTTGCAACTGATTGCCGGAAATTATATATATAAACAAAGATGATGTGACTTACCATACGAAAGCGCTGGCAGGTCGATAGAAACACAAACAGACGCATACATACATACAAAATTCAAGCTTTCGCAACAAACTGTTGCCTCATCAGGAAAGAGGGAAGGAGAGGGAAAGACGAAAGGAAGTGGGTTTTAAGGGAGAGGGTAAGGAGTCATTCCAATCCCCAGAGCGGAAAGACTTACCTTAGGGGGAAAAAAGGACGGGTATACACTCACACACACACACATATCCATCCACACACATATACCGACACAAGCAGACATATTTAAAGACAAAGAGTTTGGGCAGAGATGTCAGTCGAGGCGGAAGAGCAGAGGCAAAGATGATGTTGAATGACAGGTGAGGTATGAGTGGCGGCAACTTGAAATTAGCGGAGATTGAGGCCTGGTGGGTAACGGGAAGAGACGATATATTGAAGAGCTAGTTCCCATCTCCGGAGTTAGGATAGGTTGGTGTTGGTGGGAAGTATCCAGATAACCCGGACGGTGTAACACTGTGCCAAGATGTGCTGGCCGTGCACCAAGGCATGTTTAGCCACAGGTAGATCCTCATTACCAACAAACACTGTCTGCCTGTGTCCATTCATGCAAATGGACAGTTTGTTGCTGGTCATTCCCACATAGAATGCATCACAGTGTAGGCAGGTCAGTTGGTGAATCACGTGGGTGCTTTCACAGGTGGCTCTGCCTTTGATCGTGTACACCTTCCGGGTTACGGGACTGGAGTAGGTGGTGGTGGGAGGATGCATGGGACAGGTTTTACACCGGGGGCGGTTACAAGGATAGGAGCCAGAGGGTAGGGAAGGTGCTTTGGGGATTTCATAGGAATGAAATAACAGGTTACGAAGGTTAGGTGGACGGCGGAAAGACACTTTTGGTGGAGTGGGGAGGATTTCATGAAGGATGGATCTCATTTCAGGGCAGGATTTGAGGAAGTCGTATCCCTGCTGGAGAGCCACATTCAGAGTCTGTTCCAGTCCCGGAAAGTATCCTGTCACAAGTGGGGCACTTTTGTGGTTCTTCTGTGGGGGATTCTGGGTTTGAGGGGATGAGGAAGTGGCTCTGGTTATTTGCTTCTGTACCAGGTCGGGAGGGTAGTTGCGTGATGCGAAAGCTGTTGTCAGGTTGTTGGTGTAATGGTTCAGGGATTCCGGACTGGAGCAGATTTGTTTGCCACGAAGACCTAGGCTGTAGGGAAGGGACCGTTTGATGTGGAATGGGTGGCAGCTGTCATAATGGAGGCACTGTTGCTTGTTGGTGGGTTTGATGTGGACGGACGTGTGAAGCTGGCCATTGGACAGGTGGAGGTCAACGTCAAGGAAAGTGGGATGGGATTTGAAGTAGGACCAGGTGAATCTGATGGAACCAAAGGAGTTGAGGTTGGAGAGGAAATTCTGAAGTTCTTCTTCACTGTGAGTCCAGATCATGAAGATGTCATCTATAAAGTCCAGATCATGAAGATGTCATCAATAAATCTGTACCAATCTGGGTAACCAAGAAGGCTTCCTCTAAGCGACCCATGAATAGGTTGGCGTACGAGGGGGCCATCCTGGTACCCATGGCTGTTCCCTTTAATTGTTGGTATGTCTGGCCTTCAAAAGTGAAGAAGTTGCGGGTCAGGATGAAGCTGGCTGGCTAGGGTGATGAGGAAAGAGGTTTTAGGTAGGGTGGCAGGTGATCGGCGTGAAAGGAAATGCTCCATCGCAGCGAGGCCCTGGATGTGCGGAATATTTGTGTATAAGGAAGTGGCATCAATGGTTACAAGGATGGTTTCCGGGGGTAACACATTGGGTAAGGATTCCAGGCGTTCGAGAAAGTGGTTGGTGTCTTTGATGAAGGATGGGAGACTGCATGTAATGGGTTGAAGGTGTTGATCTACGTAGGCAGAGATACGTTCTGTGGGGGCTTGGTAACCAGCTACAATGGGGCGGCCGGGATGATTGGGTTTGTGGATTTTAGGAAGAAGGTAGAAGGTAGAGGTGCGGGGTGTCGGTGGGGTCAGGAGGTTGATGGAGTCAGGTGAAAGGTTTTGCAGGGGGCCTAAGGTTCTGAGGATTCCTTGAAGCTCCGCCTGGACATCGGGAATAGGGTTACCTTGGCAAACTTTGTATGTGGTGTTGTCTGAAAGCTGACGCAGTCCCTCAGCCACATACTCCCGACGATCAAGTACCACGGTCGTGGAACCCTTGTCCGCCGGAAGAATGACGATGGATCGGTCAGCCTTCAGATCACGGATAGCCTGGGCTTCAGCAGTGGTGATGTAGGGAGTAGGATTAAGGTTTTTTAAGAAGGATTGAGATGCAACACTGGAAGTCAGAAATTCCTGGAAGGTTTGGAGAGGGTGATTTTGAGGAAGAGGAGGTGGGTCCCGCTGCGACGGAGGACGGAACTGTTCCAGGCAGGGTTCAATTTGGATGGTGTCTTGGGGAGTTGGATCATTAGGAGTAGGATTAGGATCATTTTTCTTCGTGGCAAAGTGATATTTCCAGCAGAGAGTACGAGTGTAGGACAGTAAATCTTTGACGAGGGCTGTTTGGTTGAATCTGGGAGTGGGGCTGAAGGTGAGGCCTTTGGATAGGACAGAGATTTCGGATTGGGAGAGAGGTTTGGAGGAAAGGTTAACTACTGAATTAGGGTGTTGTGGTTCCAGATTGTGTTGATTGGAATTTTGCGGTTTTGGAGGGAGTGGAGCTGGAAGTGGGAGATTGAGTAGATGGGAGAGACTGGGTCTGTGTGCAATGAGAGGAGGTTGAGGATTGCTGGAAAGGTTGTGAAGGGTGAGTGAGTTGCCTTTCCGGAGGTGGGAAACCAGGAGATTGGATAGTTTTTTGAGGTGGAGGGTGGCATGCTGTTCTAATTTACGGTTGGCCTGTAGGAGAATGCTCTGAACAGCCGGTGTGGATGTGGGAGAGGAAAGATTAAGGACTTTTATTAAGGATAGGAGTTGACGGGTGTTTTCATTGGTTGAGTTGAGGTGTAGGTGAAGGATTAGGTGGGTGAGGGCAATGGATTGTTCAGTTTGGAACTGGTATAGGGACTGATGGAAAGAAGGGTTGCAGCCAGAGATGGGAACTTTAAGTGTGAGGCCTTTGGGGGTAATGCCAAATGTCAGAAAAGCCTGAGAAAATAGAATATGGGAGCGTAATCTGGCTAGGGCGAAGGCATGTTTGCGGAGGGAATGTAAATAAAACTTAATGGGGTCGTTGTGGGGGTGTTGTGAGGGTGACATGGTATTAGAAGGTGGAAAGTGTAACATGAGGAAATGAAAATGAAAATAAAAATAAAAATAAAAATAAAAATATATGGGGAGGGATAAAGGTGGACTGGAAAGTAACTGGAGATCTGGTGTGAAAAAAGGCGAAAAGGTGTTGGTTACAGCTGGGCTATGTTGGACTTGGGTTGGTAGACAACGATGTGCACAAAGGTTAGGTGGTTGTGTTGCCGCCAGAACACGTTAGAGGACGGAGAAATTCGTGAAAATTTCGAAAAAACTGCGTGTAATATATTAAAAGGAGTGGTTTTGTGGTGGCAGATTATGAAAATGGGGCTAACAATTGTCTGACGAAGAAATAATGACGTTAAAACCTGTGGGAAGTGGCTAAAAATTATCAGTGATGTGGGAAAAATGGAAATGGAAATAAAGCGAAAGTTATTAGAACTAGCCGACATATATGTCTGCTTGTGTCTGTATATGTATGGATGGATATGTGTGTGTGAGTGTATACCCATCCTTTTTTCCCCCTAAGGTAAGTCTTTCCGCTCCCGGGATTGGAATGACTCCTTACCCTCTCCCTTAAAACCCACTTCCTTTCGCCTTTCCCTCTCCTTCTCTCTTTCCTAATGAGGCAACAGTTTGTTGCGAAAGCTTGAATTTTGTGTGTATGTTTGTGTTTGTGTGTCTGTCGACCTGCCAGCACTTTCATTTGGTAAGTCACATCATCTTTGTTTTTATATATATATATATATATATATATATACACACACAGTCATTCCTCCAAAGTGCACACCTCTCGTCCAACCGAATATATATATTTCTAGGTATATATATGTGTGTGTGTGTGTGTGTGTGTGTGTGTGTGTGCGTGTGTAGATACATATATATAATTCCGGCAATCAGCTGCAACAATTATGTATATAATAAGTTGTTGAAAGTCGTTTGTCGTGGAAAAATAATATTTGAAATAAAACACAATATCACAAATAATATTCAAGTGGATACAATTTATTGAAAAGTTCGGTATACACTTGCACATAATCAACAATTAGTGATCAGAAGTAGCTGGAGTATCGCACGAATCAGAGTGATAGTTATCATAGAAACATGGAAAGCAGAAAACAGCACGACTTCGAGCACATCTGATAAACGATGCGTTTTTACAAGAACAATTATTTTTTAAATTATCTGTTGGGAAACACACCTGAATGACATTCTGAAAAATTGTTCTATCGTTCGTCTGATTTGATAAGTACCACGCGTATCGTATCATATTGGCAAAAATCGGAGAAGACAATTGGTGGTGGACGATGGATTGGATTTTTATACAATCGTCTCTGGAGTTGATGTCACGGTTTCGCTCGATTAAAAAAGCACAATTTTGAAGGCGCTTGATCAAATTTATTACTTGCCGGTAAAAATACACGTCACACGGTTGGACGAGAGGAGTGCACTTTGGAGGAATGACTGTGTGTGTGTGTGTGTGTGTGTGTGTGTGTGTGTGTATACATTTGAATTACAAAAAACAAATAATAAAAAAAAAAGTTGCGTGGCGCGAGATTCGATCCGGCGACCTTAGGATTACGAACCCGAGCGCTTACCGCTGCGCCACGACGCTGTAGAAAATTATTAACCATAGAGAGCATTTCACCGCAACGGTTTCTTTTAACTCGATTTTCTCGACAACGGCTGAGAAGTGCATCTTGGTGCTTTGCCACATTACACCTCGGGCCATGAACTTTTATTATGCGCAGTATGAATCGAATCTGGATTTCACTATTGGCTGCCTCCCCTTGTAAGTTTGAAAACAAGCGTGAAGGATGTATCTGCACACTGTAAAACTTTCACACAAGCAGAATGAAAACTGTATTTTTACAAAAATAGTGTGCATTTCTTTTGAAGTGACCCTGGTATTAATATTGTGATATTTCAGTACAAAAATGTTTGAGTAGTGCCATAAAGTGTGGAAGAGTGTTCAATTTTTTGCACAGTTTGAAATTCAGAACTTTTGGTGACATTTTAAATAACTAAATTCTGCATGGTGTTTTACTTACTCATGAACATGAACATGGACATGAACATTTTGTCACGTGAGACTGATAATATCAATCTTTGAGTGAACTATTTTGAAAGAAACAATTCATTTGTAAACTTTTAGTGAAAGACAGTTAATAATTACCATAAACTGGCTGCAATTACGAATACTGTGTGTATGTGAACTTTTTGGACTTTGTACAGCATAGAGTGGGGCTTGGTAGTGACTGGTGTCTTCAAGCTTACTATAATACAGTGAAATTTTACACACATAAATACTTTCATTTAACTATTCCTTCCACCGACAGAACAATTATAGTGTGACTTGTGGTTACAAAGTATACAGCTGTTTTTCTATAGCTTTTTCTGGTTGAGAACTATACTTCAGTGACTTCTGTGGTGTGCTTACTGCAAGACCTTCAGTACACACACCATTAGATTATTTGACTTGTCGCTCTAACGAAGTAGGCGAGTGTCAGCAATATGTCTCGTGGTCTTATCGTGGCGTGTTTATCTTCTGCCTTTAGGTCAGACGATGGAAATGCCACTTGCACGCTTAGAGTAGCAGATTGACGGTGACCAACTTTAAACAGGACTTGATTAATTTTCACACACGTTTATTAAAATAATAACAAGAATAAAAATTACTTAACTTGGTTCTGGATGCTATTTACAATTGACAACCTGAAGTTCCTTTGGTATCGGTACGTTAATCTTATTCTCACATATCTCTCTGATACTTGACAAAAGTGTCTATACATTTATCTTCATGGCTATGTAAAGGAATATGGTAATCTTATTAGGTGCAGACTGAAACTCGACTATAGACTGGTACAGACAAATGTAGAACTCGTACAGACTGTTGCAGACAAATGCAGACTGGTACAGACTGGTGCAGACAAGTGCAGGCAGACTAATCGAAGGTCTGTACACTCGTTATGTATCACTGCGCGAGTGTGATCCAGGAGTAGAAAAGTTTCTACGTTAGCAGCAATCTCATTGGGTGCGTTACATATTAATACGCGGATCAGCGGAAGCAGAATTTGGTCCATCTCTATGGCAGCGCCATCTCATAGTGCGGAGACGGATGAGCACTGCACCTGCGCTGTTGTGCTTAGTGGGGCACGGTCTAGTGGGAAAGTTTTGTATGCGCTGACTATGCGGAACTATGTACACAACAACTTCTAAGAGGTGTGCATCTGAAGAGAGATTCATCACAAGTTGAGTGGTACTTTGCAATGCAGCACACTATCACATGCCATGATAGATCAAAATGTCTGTTGCTTTCTGGGTAGCTCTCATAGTATTGTGCAATTGGATGCATTTTTTAAAAACATTGTGTATTTGGAAGAAAAGACGGGACAACCCACGAGGCACTGAGATGAAAGGAGGTGATTAGCAAATTTCAGTCTCTTGGGTAACATTTTCCAGCATTTGTTACAAAATAATATGAACTTGGACACTTGATGGTCTCTTCTCTCCTTCAGTGGAGGCATTTCGATTTTTAATTATCTTGTTGCATTACACAGTTTTCTGTACAAATTCAAAATAAATTGTGGTTTTGTAGGTGCTGCCAATATAATGATTGGCAATCAGCAACAAGTTCAATCAACGTTGCGAGGTCCTGCAGGCTTAATGGGAGGCCCAGGGTCAACTGCAGGACAGTTAGGACAGGCAGTTCCCGGAAGTCAGGGAGGAGCAGTGCCCGGACAGCCAGGTGTAGGTGTCGCAGTGGGAGTGTCAGCTGCTACAGTAGCTGCTGCTCAGCAGCAGCAACCACAGCAGCAACAGCAGCAGCAGCAGATGCCCCAGCAGCAACCACAGACAGCTGGATCAGCAGGGCAACAGCAGGTAATTCCTGTGGCAGTGTGTAAGTCGTGTATGGGAACTGAGTGTTGAATCACAAGAAGCAACAAAGAATTAATTTTTTAGTTTTTATATTTGCTCAATTGCTCTCTGTCTCTCTCTATCTCTCTCTCTCTCTCTCTCTCTCTCTCTCTCTCTCTCTCTCTCTCTCTCACACACACACACACACACACACACACACACACACACACCATTGGACAGAGCATGCCAAGAAAATAGTTTTCTCACTTTGTTTTGGCATTAGTGACTCTTCACTTTCAGGAAGACCTTCGGTATTTGATGAAGATCGTTACACGCATTAATCCACAGTGATGCATGTCAGTGCACTCGAGACCTGGCAGATATGATGGACTGTGATCATTCTACCCTCATGCAACATTTGTTTGCACTGAGAAAGCTTCAAAAATCGGATGTATACTGTAAATCAAAATTACAAGAATCAGCAGATGATCATGTGTGCATCTCCACTTGTTCATCATGAGCTGGCTCATGAACAACACTGATTGTTCCTGCCCTGTATTGTTACAAGTAATGGGAAATGGTGTCCTTATGATAACATAAGGAAAAGAAGGAAATTGTTGAGGCTGAATAAAGTAGCAACCCTTATATAAAGACCTGCACACATCCACAAAAGATCATGTTATGCATCTGGTGTACTATGAATTATTTCCCCAAGATGTAAATGTCACTGGTGATATTTATTGTCAGCAATTGAGATGTCTGCAGTCGCAGTCAAAGAACAACAGCCAGGAAGATAGCGTGAAGTGCTGCTACTACACAATAATGCCTGCTTGCTTTCTGCTAGACTGACAAAAATTGCTATACAGTAGTTGGGATGGATAGTCATTTCACATGGACCTTATTCAAAAGATCTTCTGCCCAGAGATTTTCACCTTTTCTGTTCTCTAACAAACAGGCTTCAAAGAGTTTCCTCTCTGGATGAAAATGTACTCCAAATATGGCTCATGAGCTCTTTCCCTCAAAACCATGTGATTTCAACAGTCATGGAATCAAAAATTACTCCAGCTGTGGCAGGCTGTTGTAAATAGTGAAGGAGAATATGTTGTTGTTGTTGTTGTGGTCTTCAGTTGTGAGACTGGTTTGATGCAGCTCTCCATGCTACTCTATCCTGTGCAAGCTTCTTCACCTCCCAGTACATACTGCAGCCTACATCCTTCTGAATCTGTTTAGTGTATTCATCTCTTGGTCTCCCTCTACGATTTTTACCCTCCATGCTGCCCTCCAATACTAAATTGGTGATCCCTTGATGCCTCAGAACATGTCCTACCAACCGATCCCTTCTTCTTGTCAAGTTGTGCCACAAACTCCTCTTCTCCCCAATCCTATTCAATACTTCCTCATAGAATATGTTATTGATAACTAAAGTCATTGTTATGTGTGTCTGCGTGTTTATTAAACTTATGGAAAAATGCTATGAACTTATGCACCAACCAAATATTTTTTCTTCCAGTAATATCCTTAGTGTATAAGGAGCGGAGAACTGAATCTCCCAAGAATATCACAAACATAGTTTATGGTCATCATATTTGGAGAATGAACTGTGTACACCACAAACAGAATTGTTGGAAATATCCATATACAAGAAGAGACACGCTATTGTCTTGTAAGATGGAACCATCACCCATTGTACCAATCTTGGGACATACATAGTTATCAGTGACAGTATTTCTACTAAATGTCATGTGACTAGGGCCTCCCATCGGCTAGACTGTTCGCCGGGTGCAAGTTTTCGATTTGACGCCACTTCGGCAACTTGCATGTCGATGGGGATGAAATGATGGTGATTAGGACAGCACAACACCCAGTCCCTGAGCGGAGAAAATCTCCGATCCAGCAAGGAATCAAACCTGGGCTCTGAGGATTGACATTCTGTCACGCTGATCACTCAGCTACTGGGGGCGGACAGTATTTCTACTGATCCATGGAATCACAGTTTCACATGGAAACACGCAGTTAATGTGTACATGTAAAGATATTCTACTTGAAAACATAAAAAGCACTACCTCGTCTGAAGATACCACTGTCATGGATATTAGGCGGATGATAATGAGTTCCAGCTTTTTTCTAAATCAAAACATATTGATAATGACTATGCAAGTTAAACTGGGACTCACCTGTGAAGAGAATGATCTTACATTGATATATTCTGTGTAAATAGTAGCACATCCATTGCTAATGCTCCTTTGTATGAAGGGCAGTGAGCAGTAGACATCTATTCTTCCAAGTGTGTGTGTCACAGAATGAATTTTCATCAAGTGGCCACCTCTGTCTGACTTAGCTCTCTTCCTTTGAAGACCCTCCTTAGCTAATTCCCCATTGACACCATTCAATAATGTTGATTGTTCCGGCTGTTTTATCTTGTTGTTACACCAACTGCTATCCTGTACCAAAATGTGCAATTGTTTTTTAAGTACAAATGATTAAAAAAAAGCATAGCATTTCATGTTTTTGTGTAGTAATTTTGTGGAGTGCACTGAACAACTATGTAAGAATCGCCGTAGTTTCCACGAGCAGTGATAATGTGAAGCCCAGCTTGCTCTGTTCATTCATGAGATTCAGCTGACAGGAGGTAGTGGAAAATTGACTGATGTCAGGTTTCTCCAGTTCCAGAAATCCATCAATACAGTTCCAAATCATCACCTAATAAATGAAATACATGTGTGCAATCTTTTGAATCAGATATGAAATTCAATTGAAGACTTTCTAGTGAATAGAATGTAGGATGTTGTTTTTATTGGAGAGGTGTAACCAGAAGCAAATGTAGCACCTGCTGTGCTTGAGTAGATGCAAAAAAATTGATATCACTTGATTACGCAATTCCAACTTCACTGTAATCCAGTGAAGTGAATATTTCACACATTCTAAGGAATACTTGAGAAAAAGCAGTACAACTTAAGTTTCACTTATCTGGTTCCTTGTAATCAGTTGTTGAACAGCTTCATCAAGGACACAGGCTTTGTATTAGATTCAGATACTTTCAGTTGTTTCAGTACTTGTAGAAATAAATGAAGAATTTCACCACTTTGATTTCACATAAAATATAACATTTATTTTTATCATCACAATACATTCTTCCCAAGGCCTTTTTAAGGCCCAAACAACACAAACAGCCACTTGAGGCACCAGAGGGACACCAAGCACAAGGGCAGTATTTTTGTACAGGACGTATCACAATTAGTAGCAAAATTTGACATAGGTTGAGAGTATACAATAATAAAAGCTAAAATTTTTCGTAAACATGGATCCACAAGCAAGCAGACAAGATACTTGCAAAGTGTTGTCATGAGCTGCCATTAATTTTATGTCAAATTCTGTCTTAGTGTGAATGAATTTGAAATGTACACTTTTTGATTAACTCTTAATGTAATTGAGATCAAATTTCACGCTAGGTCTTCCTTATCTTGCACATATTTTGAGAGTGTGGTACAAGCATGATGGCGAACAGCCACAGTTTTCTGCTGACATAAGATTACATCTAGTGAGCCATTATGAGCCTAGATGGACTTCATCAATATGAAATTAGACAATTTTTTTTTGGTCCCCCTTTTTCCAATGAAAAGTGAAGTAACTTGTAAATTATAAAATTGAAAAAAATGACAGAAATGTTATATGTTCATTTTTTCAATTCAGTTTAATAGAAAGATCATTGTTATTGAAGCTAGAACAGTATAATAGGCATAGCTCTTTCTTCTTCCACATAAAACTTTTAAAAATTTCAAGAATTACCTTAAATTAAATTGAGTTGTTTCTTCTTTTAATATTTAGTACTGAAATAAGACACGAAAATTTATTTCTGTTACAGAGGAATGTTTATGTAGTAGTTAATTGAAAAGAAAAGAAAAGAAAAGAAAAGAAAAGAAAAGAAAATATTTCCACAGTCACTATATTCAGATTTATTTGTAAAGGTCTTTCCAAGAACCCAAGGAGAGGCAGTTAATATCTGAGGGATGGGAGATGTTTGGCAGGGGAGGGGGGGGGGGGAGGGGGGAGGGTGGAGAAATGACATTTTGCTTGTGTGAAAAAATGTTCTTGAACTGACCCTGTTTCTTGTTGCACCCGTAGTTTAGGTCAGTCATGATAATTCTTCAGCTGACTCCCACTTTTGACAGACTCCCTTACAGCATACTTCAGTAAACTTAAAAAAAATGCAAATTTGCAAATGATGGCTTGGGAAAGGTGATAAGTTTCAAAAATATAAAAAGAACATTTTCCGTTATCTATCTTTAACATAATTTATTTACAGATTCTTATTTTGAATTTAAATATGATTACTATTAATATTACAATGAAAATAATTGATATTCTTCATCATCATCATCAACATCTTGGACAATTTCCAGCCTCTGGCCAGGTCTGTTTGGAACATAACCCTCTCCATCATCTTCTCTCTTGCCACCATCTCTCTGTCTTCACCCTGGTCCAGTCTTCTACTTTCGTCTGGACACTTTCCTCCACTCCTTTCCACCATCTGTCTCTCGGTCTTCCTCTTGGTCTCTTTCCTTCCAGTTTCATCTTGTGCATCCTCCTGGGTATCCTTTTCTCTTCCATTCGCTTAACATGCCCATACCATCTCAGCCTTGATTTCTCTTTCTGTAATGGTTCCATCTTCATTAACTCTCTGATCCTCTCATTTCTTAACGTGTCTGTCTTTGTCACTCCAAAACTGCTCTTCAAGAATTTCATCTCACTAGCTTTTACTTTGCTTTTTTCTATTTCTTTCACAACCCAGATTTCAGATGCATATGTCAGTATCGGGTCATAGTATGACCAGTATATAACCTTTTTACTGATTTGGGGTACATCCTTACTCCATATCAGGCTTCTGACACTCTTCTGAAATGCTTCTGCTTTCCTCCCCTGCTCGTTTATTTCTCTGTTGTTTTTTTCCATCTTCCTGTATCAGGCGTCCTAGGTACTTGAAACTCTCCACTCTCCTCAGTCGTTCCCCACAAATTGTTATTCCAGTTCTTCCTCTCTCCAGTGTTCTTGTTGTGCTGATCATCTCACTCTTACTTGTACTAAATTTCATATCATATTCTTGTACTGTTTGTTCCCATACTTCCAACTGCTCTTGTACTTCCTCCTCCTTATTCCCCCAAATCATCAGATCATTTGCAAATGCCATAGCTTTCATCTTTCCTTCACCAATTACTTGTGCTACTGTACTCATTATATCATCCATCCCTGCAATGTAGAGTAATGATGAAAGTGCAATGTTGAAAGTGCACTTCCTTGCCTCAAGCTATTCTTCTGTTCAGTCCAAGCTGATCTCTCTCCTCCCTCTTTCACACAGTTCACACTTCCATGATACATTTCTCTTATCCTCCAAATAGTCTGTTTTGCTGCTCTTCTGGTCTCCAGGGCTTTCCACACTTTGCTTCTACACACACTTTTTCAATGTTCAGGAAGATCATTAGTAGATCTATTCCATATTCATAATGCTGTTTCTGCAGTTGTCTTACAGCAAAAATTAGATCCACCATGGACCTTCCTATACTGAAGCCATGTTGCTCTTCTCTCATTCCCCCTCCTAATTTCGCCCAAATTCATGCTTCCAAAATTTTCTCAAAAGTCTTTGCACAATGACTTACCAGTGTTATCCCCTGATAGTTCTTGCACTCCTTTCTATTTCCCTTCTTAAAGATTGGGACAGTTATTCTCTTCTTCCTGTCTTCTGGGATCATCATCTGTCTCCACACAATTTTCATTACTCTCTCCAGCTCTCCTGCTGCTCTTACCATCTCTTCACGTAGCTCATCTAGACGTGGTGACTTCCCTCCCTTCGTCTTGCCTGATGCCTCTTCCACTTCTCCCCATGTAAGATCTTTCCCTATTTGCTGTTCCTCCTCTTTTTTTCTCCTCGGCTTGTTCGTCCTCATCTAGGTCTCCATTCGGTTTCAGGAGTTCTTCAAAACACTCCTTCTACATATTCTCGAATTCCTCCTTATTCTCTACATCTTGGCCATTTTTGTTCATCATTCAGGCATAATCTGTCATACCGTTCTTCCTCTTACTTTTAATCATACCATATAACACCTTTTTTTTTAACCTTCACTATCCTCCTCCATCATTCTGGTCCACTGTTCCATCCACTTTCTTCTCTCCTCTGCCACCACGCTTATTACTTCTTTCTTTTTGCTTGATACTCTTCTCTTGTCTCTATTGTTCTCTTCTGCTCCTGCCACACTCTCTAATGTTCCCTTGAATCTACTCCATTCCTCTTCTACTGTTTTTGGTTCATCCTTTGAAATGCTTTCCTTTACTACTTGTAGGTACTGTAGCCTGCTTTCTTCTCCTTCAACTTCCATACCGTTACACATCTTTCCTGGTTTTCTGTCCCTTTATTATCCTTAGTCCCTCTCATGTTCATTATCAGCTAACAGTGGTCACTATCCAAGACCTCTGATGGTATTACCTTAATATCAATGATGTTCCTATTCATCTCACTATTGTACAGAAAGCAGTCAACTATCAACTCTCTTTTTAAGTCTTGACTGCACCAGGTAATCTTGTGGCTCTCTCTTTTCCTGAACCTAGAGTTCCCAACCAGCAAGCTGTTCCTTTGACAGAACTCCAATAGTCTTTCACCTTCCTCATTTCGACAGCCCCAACCCTCTGATCCAAGTGCACTTTTGCAGCCTTGTCTTTCTCTTCCAACGTGTGTGTTTAAATCCCACGTTACTATCACATTCTTCCTTCCCATCTGCTTCTGCATTTCCTCTTCAAACTCTTGCTTCTCCTCAGAAGTGCAACCCATATGCGGCGCATATGCTTGTGTTGCCTCTATGGTCATCCCCTTGAGTGATATTTTGATCTTCATCATCGTATCACTTATTCTCTTCACTTCCTCTTTTAGCCCATCTCTTTCTGCTATTCCCATTCCATTTCTCCTTCCCCCTTCATTTCCACCCCAGTACAGTCGATAGCCTTTCCTCAGTTCTTTCCTTCCTTCTCCTTTCCGTTTTGTTTCAGCTAACCCTAATAGGCCTAACTTTCTTCTTTCCATCATGTCTACCATTGATATTTCAAATTTAAAACAACTCTGTTAGTTACAGAAAGTTTACAACTAAAAAAAAGAAAATAAACTGTCCAAAAGCTGACTTCAATGTGATAGAATCATATTCGTTAGTAACTTTTGTAAAATTTATTTCTGTAAAGTGTGAATGAATTAATAGATAAACCACACATAAAAAATTACTACATGAACTGAGTCGTAAAAAAAGTGATAAGACCAATACACAGCTAAATGAAAATTTGTAATGAACCAGTCAATACTCCTGATACTAGTACAAGTTTGTCTCCAGAACAATTAAAGGTAACATGGCCATCTAAATCTTGCCATTTGGAAGATAGAGGCTAGACTCAGATTTATTGGAAGAACCGTAAGGAAGTGTAAATTATGTATGGAAGTAGTCACTTACAAAATCCTTGTTCAACATATTCTGGAATACTGTGTTCTGTTCTGGGAAGTTAACAAGTTTTATTTACGAAAGAGATGGAAAGACTTCAAAGGAAAGCAGTGTGGTTGGTTCATTACGGGTTTGTGTAGTTAGTGTCACATAAATGCTCAACAAACAGCAGTGGGAGTTCTTACAAGAAAGACATTGTGTGTTGAAGAGAGCCTTATTCATAAAATTCTGAGAGCCCCCATTCAGAAATGAGACAAGAAATATACTACTTCCTCCAACATATAGCTCATGTAAAGATGTCAATGATAAGATTAGCAAAATTCAGGCTCTTGCAGAAGGGTCTAATGATCTTCTTTCCTGTGTACCAACTGTTAATGGAATAAGAGGGGGTACAATGATTCTGATTCACTATGTGTGCTCTACCATACACCATACTGTTTATTGCAAAGTATAAATGTTGATGTAGATGTCGCAACATATTTGACTTTAATACAGTTGCTTTAAGATTTTGGAAGTTATTTTTTCTAGTAATTTTCCCCAGTTTATGAGTACTAGTGTATAACCTGTTTGTGTTATTCCTTTAAGGAAAATAACATAACCAGTGAAATTATCTGTTGTAAATGTGTATACACCATGCATCAATCAGCTTCAGATGAGTGATTACTTTGCCACATTTTTTGTGTAATTGGTTGTGCTCTCCATTGTGTAATGATTAGCCATGATGACACAAATAGTTGGAGACAGAGGAGCCATAAGTGACTGTTGCTTCTGTAGGCTGAAGAAGCATAAGGTGCAATGAATTTTCCCCCCGTCTGCCAAAATTAGATCATTTGTACAATCCCTACGTGCTGAGTCCCAAAGCAAAAGCCTCTGCTGCCACCAACACAGTGTGTGCTCATCCGAGACCAGAAACAAGAAAAGACCACAAGGTGCAGCACATGCTGCCTTAAATTTGCACACCTCTTCCCTAGCCAAGTGTTGCTGCAACCAGTAATCACTGCATTAAGCTTATCATAACGGGGTTTTCTTTTTTATCCCGTCTTTTCACTTTTGGCATTTTGAGATCTTACAATTGGTTCTATATCTACTGGTTCTCTTTTAATCAGTAAAATCTTAAATCTATCAATCTATCAAAAATGTACCAAACGAGGCAGACATCTAAATATTATCTTGCTGATTAACAGCGTTTCAGTTTGAAGGAACTTTTTATCCACTTTCCATTACACTATCAAACTATACATATTTCACAATGCCTTTGAACTAGAGCCAGTTTTATTAATACCTGATTCAATTACATGCAAATTTTACCATGATATCAGTCTTACATGTACAGTCTGTGTTTGTAGAAAGGTAGATAATGTGGGCTGAAGTGCACTTACTGTGTCAGTGGCCCTTGCATTATGTGCTGATGTGGTCTGTTGCTTGAGGCTGGTGTCAGCCAGTTGGGTGATGGTATGCAACAACCAATAGGAATCGCTAAACCTAGTGTGTTCTTTTGACGGAAGATGCGAATTTATTAGGTTTGTTTTCAAAACAGAGAAGTTTTGATCAGATTGTTTCATATTTCAATGGAGCTGCTTTAATTTGGAGGGAAGTTGTAGACTGGTGTTTTGAGCAAAGTCTTATTGCTAGGGAAAGATTTTGTAATAAATATTCTCGGCACTAGGAGTTGGTTCCAAGAAAAGATCAAAGTGATGGTTTGCCATAAGTGTTGCTGAGAAGAAGGATCACGTATTTGTTGCTGCATCATACAGCAGAACATTTGGTGGGTGTGCAAGGTGCAGCCTGAAGATGGCAGATATTTTGAAAATGATTTTCTTTTGGCTGAAGAAGTTTACTAACTTTTTTTATTTGTGAAGAGTTACATTGTTCAAACACTGTCATTGACAGGTGCCGTTTTTGTCAGAAATATATGTGTTGGATTGCATTAGAAGTGGTGACTGACTTGGAGGTGAGGGACCAATTGCAGAAATTGATGAATCAGTGTTCAGGAAATGAAAGTTTTAGAGGGAAAATGTTTGCCGGTAGATTGGGGTTTGATGGAGTTGAAAGAGGAAGCAAGAAGTGTGTTTTCAAAGTTGTTCACAAAAGAAACAAATGTGTGTTTTTAAATGTGCAGAAAAACTATGTGCTTGTGGGAAAAATTGTAATTTCTGATTACTAATTGGATGAAGGATTCATACATTTGTTGGTGAGTAGCAGAAAGCATTTTAAAGATCCAATAACTGATGCACATACGAACAGCACAGAGGGTACATGTTCCACAATCAAACGTTCTTTTTGTGGGCCCATTAATACAAGAATATTTCTGATGCATATTTGTTGATGTATATGCGGAGGAGGGGGTGGTGTGATGAGAAAGATTTATTTATTACATTTATGGAAGCAGTTGAGAGAATTTGTAACCCAGAAAAAGGCTTTGTGCTTTGTTTCATTTCATTTTTTGTAATTACAGTAGTACTTTTTATGTCAGTGTGTTGAAACGAACAATAATGCATTCTTCACAAATGTTATGGTTTCTGAGATCGTGATTACCTTGACATTTTTTATACCACAGCTTAAAATCATGATTATCAATTAGTGTAGTCTGAGGCCTAGATTAGGCTGGAATTTGATAGTTTGGTAATGAGTTGGTGAAGCAGACGAGTGTGAATGGATGAAAACTGTGTACTGACAGAATGACCTGTAGCCTAGATTAGTTTGGAATTGACAAGTTGATTGTGAGTTGGCGAAGCAAACAATTCTTAACATGAAAATACGTTTGTCTTAACACATTGATGTACAGGAATACTCTCAATAATGTATATTTACCGATAATGCCTGTGTTTAAATCGTTCTGTTGTTTATTACATGCACACATCTGAATTATGGCAGTCTGGGTGAATTTTCCTTTTCCTTATGTTTGATCCACACTGTAGTGTCAGTACTGATTAATAAAATGCAAAGATACTCGTATTTCAGATGTAGATGTTAGTGGTACTGTTTGACATAGCTTGTGTTGCTGGAGCTATGTACTAAAGCTGTTCAAAGTTTTATTGATTAGTGTAATTATCTGTTTGGTTTATTCTCCATAACTTTTCAAATCTTTGTTGTACATATTGTTTTGAAGTGTTGACAATATAAAAATAAAAATGTAAATTTATATTTTTTGTAGGATTAACAGCTCACATGTAATTTAATTCTCATTGGATACAGTTGCCAGCCATTCACAAGCTCCACCGACTAGCAGTTATTAGTCGATAGCGTTTTTGTAGACCATATATACAGAACCCTGCCTGTTCCTCCCAGAGTGTCCAGCTTTATATGCAGATGTCAAATTCCAGCTCAAATAACTGCCTGCAATACAGTAAGCACTATCCTTTACACCATTGTGCAGCCCACTAAGTGCTCATTCACTGTGCACCACCTCTAGCTCCACTTGTTTCTTGGCTGGTGTTTTGACAGTTGTTGCTTTACTTGCTGCATCTGTTTGCCACACACCACAATTGGTTTTGCACTGAAGATGTATAATAAATAAAATAATTATGACACCATATACTTCGCAGTGTACCTATGTGGTGAAAATGTGTTTAAACTTTGCAGGACAATGGAAGTTTTGTTAAACTTGAGGTAATTCAAACCGATAACCTGTTTGTTAACAGGAGATGGTTCCTGTGCAGCAACAGCAATCACAGCAGCAACAGCAACAGCCTCTGCGTGAACGCCAGACCATCTGGCAAGGTGTGCTAGAATGGATAGAGAAGACAAAAAATCCCAACGATCCTCAGAAATTAACAAGACATGTACCATGTCAAGTTTCAACAAACCCAAAGGAAGGTGAACCAGACTTGTGAGTTGCATTTCCCACAAAATAAAATGTGTGTGTGTGTTTGTATGTGTGTAAAACTGAATTGTTTAAAGCAGATTGATAGGTGGAGCACAGTAAAATAACAGGAAACATCAAGTTAATCTTCGTGTCCCATTACCATCCAACCATGAATACCTGCTCATTCTACCTTTACCAATTCCACAAACTTTCCTTTGTCCTTGCAGAATTCCAATCCCACATCCTCTTTCTAAACTCCTGTGTGGCATATGGTATCCCACCTAATGGGCTTAGCATTGAAATTGGCATCTCAAGTTGTCACCCATCCTACCACAAGGACCTTTACCTTCTCAAATTCCACCAGCTTCTAACCTTCACCAATCTGGTCCTTCACCACCAAGTGTGAATGCTGTTTTCTGTTATGTGTTACCATTCTCCAAACAGTGTTCCACTGTAGGTGAGTGTTTGGCGTTCCCTTAATATTCGAGGTACTATCCAAAATTTTCGGGACTGGTGCTGCCTTCTGTTGAAAACCTTACCTTTGGACTCATGGTCACCATCACTCTCAAAGTAATTCCCATCTGCTCGTAGACACCGGTTCCAGTGCTTGTGCCTCTGGTCAAACGTTTCCTGGAAGTCCTGTTCTTTGAGGGTGTTTATCACCACCAGCAATGCTTCTTGAATCCTCTCTAGAATGTCGAACCGACGGCCTTTCAACTTGAGTTTCAGTTTTGGGAATAGCGTGAAGTCGCAAGGTGCCAAATCTGGCGAGTATGGTGGGTGGGGTACAACCATCATGTTGTTTTTTGCCAAAAAGGTCCTGGTGAGCGAGGACGTGTGACAGGGCGAGTTGTCAATATGCAGCAGCCAGTTCCCTTGACGCCAAAGTTCGGCTCATCGTTGCCGCATGTTTTCACGGAGCTGTCACAAAACGTCACAGTAGTACGCGGAATTCACTGTTTGGTTGGGTGGGACGAATTCTTTGTGCACAGTTCCCTTGGTATCAAAGAAAACAATGATCATTCTCTTCAATTTGCTCTTCACCTGTCTCGCTTTTTTGGGTCTTGTAGAGCCTGGGCTCTTCCACTGGGATGGCTCATGTTCTGTCCCCCAAACACTTGTTGAATCATTGCAAGGGTCTCCGCACCTCTTTTCCCGAGATTCGCACAGAATTTGATACACACACGCTGTTCTGTTTGCGGATCCATCGTAAAATTGCCCCACACCAAACACAGAGTATTATGGAAATCACCGTGGACACACAACATGTCCTCCCAGCTGATTGCCACTCCGCATACTGACTCATCAGATATGCAGCTCTCGCTACCTAGTGGTACAAAGATCTACTACTCCTACTTTCCAGATTGCAGCACCAGTTCCAAAAATTTTGGCTTCCACCTCATACATGTTGCTCCATCCAGGAATTTCCATTGTTGTTAACTGAAATGTTTTTCATCTGAGATGAAGATTTTGCTTGAATCTCATTTACAGGCTAATTCATCTGTAATACTGTTGTTTTTTGCCCACTCATCTAATGTAGGGTGCCTAGGAAAGCTGCTTTCTTGGATCGCTAGACAACAGTTCAAGCAAATTGTATTAATGGAGTTTATTACAAAAGGTAATGATTACAATACTTAACTTTGTGAGATATAGATGTGTCACAAGCAAGGGGTGATAGACAAACATAAGCAAGCTCTTCAGTATATACAATTAGTAATACAAGTGAACCAATACAGTTTCTAAGTCAGTGATCGTAGGTTGGCTCGACTTCAATTCGGGCCGCAGCCAGGCAGAGCGGTGCCTGAATTCTTGTGGCCTAGATGCTGCTCCTGTCTCGGTGTTGTCCTAGAGAGGGGTCTGTCAGTGTACTATTGGCTGGCGCTGTCTCACAGCCCTCTCTGCTCTTCCATTCTTTATCGTCATGGGGGTTACACTGGAACATTCCTCCCCCCTCCCCCAAAGTGACGGTCCATCATCGTATAGGGAGTGCAACAACCATGGGGGAGGCAGGAGTGTGTACACTGTGCTGGACTAGAAGCCATGGCTGCAGGGAACGTCAGGCTTCTGGTCGTACCCTGCCATACGGCCTTTGCGGAAATGTCCCCCAGAAAATTACCAGAAGGGTACGTGTACACCTCCTGAGGCCATTAGTGAGATGTCAAAGGCGTCGGCTGCTGTGGTGTGGGTTGGTCCAGCTCCATCAGTGGACGAGAGGAGGTGGAGGAGGTGAAGGCTGTGTCTCCACGGCTGTAGCCATGCTGTCCTCAGGATCCGTAAATCTGGGGGAAGAGAGATAGAAGTGTCACCGTGCGCATGACAGTGATGAATTTGATTGTGATGTCAGCGCTGCAATCCGTCGGGGCCTGAAATGAGAGACGTGCGTGCGCCAAGTTGACCAAGGATCTTGCCTTGCACCTACTATATGCCCCCACTAAAAACCCTGAAAAACACAAAGTGCGAAGTGATACTTGCAGCCTTCTTTTGGCACCGGATGCTGAAGAGGGTGTATCAGGTGGAGCAGTGTCCGATGGTGGCTGCCGTGGAGCAATTTCATTGGTGATGGGCCATCTCGTGGATGCGAATGATAGGAGGCGAGAAACAGTTGCAAAGCTTGATCCCTGGTGTGTGCAGTGCAAAGTTTGGCTGTCTACTGCTTGAAGGTTCTGACAAAACATTCCGTTTTGCCATTTGACTGTGGATGGAATGGTCCACTAGTTAGATGCTGTAGCCATTGCGTTCACAGAATGTTTCTATTTCATTTGACGTGAACTAAGGACTGTTGTCGGACACTATGACTTCAGGTAAACCCACAAGGCAAAAAATAGACTACAACACCTGAATTGTGCTATGTGACGTTCTTGAGTTCATTGGCACAGCAAAAGGAAACTTGCCATATGAGACAACCACAATCAACCAACAAGTGTTTCATAAAGGTCCCGCCAAGTCTATGTGCACACATTGCCATGGTGATTGTGACTTAGGCTAAGCAGAGAATGTTTGTGGTTGAACGGACGGATTTTCCACACATGCGTGACACTTTGACGTCATCTAATCTATTTGGGTGTCCATACCCTGCCCAGTACAGTGGCGACGCACTAACTGTTTCGTAGGAACGATCCCAAGTGTCCTTTGGTGAATTAACTGCAACACTTCTTTTTGCAAAGCTTATGGGACCAGCACACATGACTATCCACTGTCATTTTGAACAAGAATCACACCTTTCTGTATAGCGAGGCCATGCTGACATGCAAAGTATTGGTGCACTACAGAGTTCTTTATGCTATGCAAGGAATGAGGCCAAGATGTGCGAATTTATTTTAGCAAAATGTTCAAATCTATATCAGCCTGTGCAGTTTTCCTATAGTTCAGCGAAAAGATTGAAGCAATTCAGAATCCTGAGCATCGATGTGCCAACAAGATGCAGCAGAAGTGTCAAAGTCTGTATCAGGGTCAATTGGAAGACGTGAAAGTGTGTCCACATTACCATGTTTAGCAGTCAGACGAAACACAATCTTCTACTGATATTGAAACAACAACAAAGCCCATCTTTGCAATTTTTGGGCAGTTCATACAGGAACCGGCTTTGTCAGATGAAACAAGGACTACAGTGGCTTGTGATCCCTTACTATGTAGAATTTTCTGCTGTACAAATAGTGGTAGAATTTGGTGGCACCATACACAATACCCAATGCCTGTTTCTGAATTTGTGAATAGTTACACTGAGCTTTGGACAACTCTTTGATACAAAAGCAATAGGTCTGTCTTTATCATCAATTCTGTGTGAAAGCATTGCATTAGTTCCGTAAGAGGAAGAATCAACTTGCAATACAACTGGTTTGTCAGGATCAAAGTGAACCAAACATCAATCACTGAGCAATGCATCTTTAAGTTTTTGGAAAGCTACTTGGCACTCATCTGTCCAAACAAAGGGGACATTCTTGCGATGCAAGCAATGCAATGGAGCTGTGATTTGTGCAGAATTCTCTATGAACCAAATATAATAGTTCATTTTCCCTAAAACTGACTGCAATTCTGTGACATTGCGACGAACTGGAAAATCTGATATGGCTAACAAATGTGACAGAAGAGGACGTACACCTTGACTGTTTATGACGTGACCAAAATACTGCAACTCAGGTTTAAAAGACTCACACTTTCCAGTCTACACTATAGTCCTGCATCAGATAACATGTGAAATAAAACATGCAAATTTGTGATGTGATCTTCAGGTGTATGACCTGCTACGAGAATATTGTCCAGATAGTTTGAACAGTTTGGCACTTGAACAGTCAACTGTTCCAAATACCGTTGGAAAATGGCGGGTGCGGAAGCACTGCGGAAAGGCAAACACAAATTTTTAAACAAGGCCAAATGAGTGTTTACTACACACACTTTTTGATATTCTTCATCTAGTGGTATTTAAAGATATGGGTCGCGCAAATCAATTTTTGGAAAGTAATGACTAGGACCTAATCCATCCATGAGATCTGTTGGATGTGGCAATGGATGAGTATCAATCACTGGTTGTGGATTGACCATACACTTAAAATCAACACAGAGGTCAATGCGATCTGAAGGTTTGGGGAGCAAAATCAGTGGACTTGCCCATTGAGTAGCTTGTATGGGTGCAATAGCTCTGCTATCTTGCAATTCTTTAAGTTCAGCAGCGACTTTGTCCTGTAATGCAATCGGAACAGTTCTGGCCCGGTAAAATGACGACTGAGCATTGTCTTTCATTGTAATATGTGCAACAAAAGTATTAGCCTTGCTTAAACTTTCAGAAGAGAGTTCAGGAAATTCTTGCAGCGAGGTAGCTACGCTGTCTTTTGCATGGAATACAGACTCTGACAACACATTGCCGTGAATGTTAAAGCCAAACAGATCAAATGAATGAAGACCAAATATGGTCACACAATTGTGTAATTGTAGCACCGTAAAAGTCACTGTTCGCATATGCGAGCGATACATGACAGGCAAAGTACATTTTCCGAGAATGGGAATGTCTTGTCCATTATAAGCCTTCAGGTGCATGCTAGTTTTAGACACACGTGGGGAGCCTAACATTTCATATGTTTTATGATTCAGCAATTTAACAGAGACACCGCGTCCAACTGAAATTTCATGCGTTTTTCACTAATATGCAAGCGAACAAAAAGTTTGTTGAACTGGTGTAGCACTGAAGAAACTCTTCGCTAGCTAGTTTTGCTAATTCCTGTTACAGACTTTGAATACACTGCATTAATTACATGAGCGTTGTGACTAGGGTTTTTGTGAGTGAGCCAAATTCTTATGTTTGTTTTGTTACAAACAGATGGTTGTACATGTCCTTTCTTGCCACAAGGGTGCTTTCGGGAGGGGCAGTCTTGGTGTTTGTGCTATGAATAACACCGAGGGCATTACTTAATTCTGTTTGCCTGTGTAGCCACCTGTTTAGCAAGTTGCTTATGCGGTGTGGAAAATTGTCTATACGGCGTGGCACACACAAACTGTTGATTGGGTCGATCACTAGCAAGGTTCGACTCAACCTGACAAATTGCTGGCTGCTCAAATTTGTCGGCCGACCGGGCACCTGAATCGTACTGATCTAGTATTTACACTACTCGCTGAAATGATGGATCAAACTGTTTCAAAATCTGTTCTTGGAGTTTGACATCAGTTACACTGTACACAATCGCATCACGCAACATAACATCTGAATATAAAGCACCCCAAGCACTTTTGAATTTGCATTTCCTCATCGTCATACCCTGCAAATCTGTTACCCACTCATGATAAGTTTGTTCTGGCTGTTCCTTGCAATTCAAGTATTGGTTCCTAGCCACTACCACATTCACTTGTTGGTCATAATAGTTAGTTAGTGAATCCACAACTTGATCATACGAAAGTTCACTCAGAGTGGCGTTAGGAAAGAGTTTTTGAATGAGGCGGAACACTGTACTTCCTACTGTGGACAGTAAATGATGCAACTTCACAGTACCTATACGTTGTGAGCGAGTACATGGGCTTCAAACCGTTGCAACCACTCGAGCCATTCCTCTCCTTGTTCATGAAACTTGCGAAAAGGTGGTATAGCAGTTAGCTGCTATAGGTGTTGCTTGTGCTGCATTAGTAGTTTGGTTCACCAGGAGCTGCTGTACCGTGTTTAGCAGTGAGGATATTTGCTGTGTCTGAACTGAAACATCTGCATTAGCTGTGTTGCAACTATCGCTTGCTGCTGTGGCATCTGAGCAGGGGTGAGATAGGTGGGGTGGGCATGTTGGAAGAGACAAATGTAATAAACAGACAAGGCAAGCAAGAAAAATAAGTACAAAAGCAAGGAAAACTTCTGCAACTCTCCCCTGAAAACACTGATTAACAAAACACGATAAGAGCCTGTTAAACCAAGTAAACACCCCTGCAAAGAAAAGAGAAGAGGGAATTGAAGCGCTAGCAAAACAATAGCCCTCAAAAAGTCAAAACAGGGAAGCAGTGGTGGCCGTTGGCTCGTGGTTCGTGGTACACGTCATCGCCAATGTTGTGTTCTGCCCACTCGTCTAAGGAAAGCTGCTGTCTCAGAACTCTAGGCAACAACCAAGCAAGTTGTATTAGTGGAGTTTATTACAAAAGCAAATGATTACAATATTTAACTTGAGATATAGACGTGTCGCAGGCAAGGAGCGACAGACAAACCTAAGCAAGCTCTTCAGTATATGCAATTCGTAATACAGGTGAATCAATACAGGTTCTGAGTCACTGCTGTAGCATTTGTAAGTTGGCTCTGCTTCAACATGGGGCACTTCTATTCTCTTGGGCTAGATGCTGCTTCTATCTCGGTGGTGTCCTAGGGAGGAGTCTATCAGCGTACTATTGGCTGATATCATCTCACAGCCCTCTCTGTTCTTCCATTCTTGATTGTCATGCCAGTGCTTGACAATATGTCTGAACAAATACACAGCCTGTATATTTACTTTATCTTGTTTTTATTGTTTACGAACACGAAGTTGCAGGTGATAGGAATATTATTTTCAGGTTATAAATGCGTTCCAAGTATCAAGTCTCTTAGTTCAAAGTCTGTTCTCTTCCATCCACAGAACTGTGAAGCTCTTGAATCACTGACCAAAGTTGTGAGTTCTGAATTTGTAAGTCATTAGTTCATATTACTTGTCAAAATTGTGCAGTATTTCACTGAGTGACACTCCCATTGTCATCTGGGGAAGTGATGTTGACGGAAGACATGAGAGTGACGCTTAACGAAATGTCACACCATTTAGATGAACTGACCCAACTGGAAACCTGAGAGCTGTACATTAATATACCACTGTATGTGAAAAACTACAATAAGTCATTTCTGGCAGTGATGTTCATTGATCCCTCCCAAGCTCTTCCATTGTGTCTTACAATCCAATGTAATCCAAAATATTTGTTGGCACTATTTTAAAATATTCAGCATGAGGGATTCAAAAATGTTTTGCACCATAATTGCAGTGCTTTTAACAATTGACGTAAGAAGTTCACATACTAAAAAAATGATTCAGAACTCAGGAAAAGAAAAGCAAGTGTCTAGTGTGATGTGAGAGTGATGCAGTGAGATTTTACTCTATTTATAAGGAAATCTTAGTAACACAAATTTGATGCTTACAGCTAATATATTTTTCTTGCAGGAAAGCCGACTCATGGCCACAGAAACTTATAATGCAGCTGATGCCAAAACAACTGATAGGAAATATTGGTGGAATTTACCTGAAAAATTCGAAGTCTGTTCTCTTCCATCCACAGAACTGTGAAGCTCTTGAATCACTGACCAAAGTTATGAGTTCTGGATTTGTAAGTCATTAGTTCATATTACTTACTTTACAGAGTAGTATTTGATTGTCGTTAGTAGTCATTTTTGTAAAAAAAGTTTGGAACTATTTACTTGTGACATGTTGAGTTGCCAACAGGCACAACTAAATGTCTGTTATATATGAGATTTTGGCCAAAGTCTTCTTCAAAAAAGAAAAACACACATACATTCTGCAAGCAAGCACACATCACACACACTTGACTGAAGTGGCCAAGGATGGGAGTCGTGTGTGTGTGTGTGTGTGTGTGTGTGTGTGTGTGTGTGTGTGTGTGTTTCAAAGAAGGCTTTGGCCAGAAGCTGATATGTCTTTTTGCCTTGCCTCGCTGCAACTCAGCGTGTCATCTTTACAGTGAGTAGTAACAGACTTTCATTAAATTATCAGGTATTTTAATAGGTACAGGTAGTGGATAAAAATAATAGAAATGCTGAGGCTCTACAAGGGCACATTGTCCCATATTGCAGGAACTCGATGCCATTTTATGACAGTATTTTTGATTACAATGTTTTAATATGAAAATATGTTATCACAATTAATTTAATTCCAAGGTTTTTTTTCTTTTTTCCCCACTGATTTCTCTTGTTACTCTGTGTTACACCTTTGTCATCCAATGTTTTGCTTTCCTTCTGTAATATGTTAGTATTATTATAAGAAAATTACGAAAAGGAAAGTTGCTACTCACCATATAGCAGAGATGCTGGATCACAGATAGGCACAACAAAAAGACTGTCACGATATAAGCTTTCAGCCATCAAGGCCTTTGTAAAAAATAGACGGCATACACGTGCGCGCGCGCACACACACACACACACACACACACACACACACACACACACACACACACACAGACTGCAGCCTCTGGCAGCTGAAACCACATTGCGAGCAATGGGATTGGCAACTGCGTGGGGGTAAGGAGAAAGCTAAGGTGAGGAAGGGGTGGGATAGCAGGGTAGGGGTGGGGGATTCCACCAGCTGTCAGATACATCCCTCTGCAAACCTTGCCAGTGACCTCAATCCAGAAATCCAGCAATGTCTCCAGTCTCTCCTCAAGTCCTTAGGCCCATCGCAGAACCTCTCCCCGGAGTCCATCTCTCTGCTCACCTCTACCACTCCCCACACTCGTACCTTCTGTGTGCTTCCTAAAGCCCATAAACCCAACCACCCAAGACACCCCATTGTGGTCGGTTACTGTGCCCCCACTGAGAGAATCTTTGCTCTTGTAGACCAACACCTTCAGCCTACTACCCAGAACCTACTCCCTTATACAAAAGATACCACCCATTTCCTCCACCGACTCCCCACAGTTCCTGTCCCCTTTACCACAAGGTCCACTGTTCGTCACTATTGATGCCACCTCCCTTTACACTAACATCCCTAATGCCCATGGCCTTACTGCTGTTGAACACTACCTTTCTAAACGTCTAATGGATTCCAAACCAACAACTTCCTTCCTGATCGCCATGACCAACTATTTCCTCACCCACATTTACTTCTCCTTTGAAGGCATTACCTATAAACAAATCTGGGACATGGCTTTGGGCACCTGTGTGGCACCATCCTATGGCAGCCTATTCATGGTCCATCTAGAGGAAACTTTCCTAAAACCCAAAATCCTAAACCACTCACCTGGTTCATATTCATTCATGACATCTTTCTGATCTGGTCAAGGGTGAGGACACCCTATCCACATTATTCCAGAACCTCAACAGCTTCTCCCCCCATTTTCTTCACCTGGTTCTACTCAACTCAACAAACCACCTTCCTAGATGTTGACCTCTACCACAGAGATGGCTACATCAGTACCTCTGTCCATCTCAAACGTACTACCCACATGCAATACCTCCACTTCGGCAGCTGCCACCCATTCCATGCCAAGAAGTCCCTAGTCACCTGTGGTCATTGCATCTGCAGTGATGAGGAATCCCTCTGGAAATATACCGAGGGTCTCACTGAGGCCTTCACAGACCGTAAATATCCTCCCAAACTTGTTCTTAGCTTATCTTTACAGTCTTCCACAACCTCCCAAAGTCCCACCGTCCAGCCACACAGCAGCATTCCCTACGTAACTCAGTACCAGTGAAGACTGGAGCAACTGAATTACCTTTTACACTCAGTCTCGACTACCTCTCGTCATGCCCTGGAATGAGAAATGTCCTGCCCACTATCCTTCCCACACCTCCCACAGGGGTATTCCGCTGTTCACTGAACCTACTCAGTATACTAGTCCATCCCTACACAACCTCTGCTCCCAACCCCTTACCCCTTACCTCATGGCTCATATCCCTGTAGTAGACCCAGCTGCAAGACCTGTCGCACACATCCTTCTACAACCACCTATTCCAGTCTGGTCACAAACATCACCTATCCCATCAAAGGCAGGCCTACCTGTGAAACCAGTCATGTGATCTACAAGCCTAAGCTGCAGCCACTGTGCTGCATTCCGTGCGTCAATGACAACCAACAAGCTGTCTGTCTGCATGAATGGCCACTGACAAACTGTGGCCAAGAAACAAGTGGACCACTCTGTGGCTGAGCAAGCTGCCAAATATGACATCCTTCATTTCAGTGACTGCTTCACAGCCTGTACCATATGGATCCCACCAACACCAGCTATTCTAAATTGCACAGATGGGAATTCTCCGTACAATATATCCTACATTCCCATAACCTTCCCGGCCTCTACCTTCGATAGTCATTTTTCTCATCCATCCAGCTTCTTCCTTGTTCCCATACCAGCACTACAATGCCCTTATTCCACCAATACGCCCAGTCTTTTTACTTCTCCCCTTTTCCACAACCCCCCACCTCCCCTCAACTTTCGCCTGCCCTCCGTTTAACCTCCCAACTGCACCTAGCTGCCCTATCCTCTCCACCTCATGTTTGCATGCTTGGTAGCAGCACTTCACTGTCCACTATCCCTATCCTGCTAGTCCTCCCCCTCCCTGCACCAACCTCCTCCTTACCCCCACCCAATTGCCACTACAACCATGCACTGCTGCTGCAGTGTGGCTTCAGCTGCCAGAGACTGCAGTCACTCTGTGTGTGTGTGGGGGGGGGGGGGGGGGTGTCTATTTTCGACAAAGGCCTTGATGGTGAAAACTTATGTTATGACAGTCTTTTTGTTGTGCCTATTTGCAACTCAGCATATCCACTATATGGTGAATAGCAAGTGTCCTTTTCATGATATTGTTATATTCCAACATGGATTTTACATCGTTTAGTATTATTGTAAGACTTGACAAGGCCAAATATGACCAATAGTTATCTTCATTGTCCACATAAAATTGTTTTAATTGTCTAAATTGCAAATTTATACAATGATATGACAGGTTTCGTTTATGCCAACAGTCATCTTCAAATCTAAATACCCAGAAAAATATTGTTCGTAAGAACTTCCATTTACTTACAGTAAATATAAAAAGGAAAAATGTGGCTGAGAATATCTCATCACAGAGTATACAGCCATGTACTGAGTCATTTAAACTACTGTGTGTTCTATGGTGCTGCTCTTTGAGATAGACATAGGTGGACACCTGCTAGAAGGCATGCTGTATGCTCAATTACATAATTATATCTAAAAACAAAGATGATGTAACTTACCAAACGAAAGTGTTGGTATGTTAATAGAGACACTAACAAACACAAACACACACACAAACTGTCCATTTGCATGAACGGACACAGGCAGACAGTGTTTGTTGGTAATGAGGATCACCCTGTGGCTAAACATGCCTTGGTGCACGACCAGCACATCTTGGCACAGTGTTACGCCGTCCGGGTTATCTGGATACTCCCCACTAACACCAACCTATCAGAACTCCGGAGATGGGAACTTGCCCTTCAATATATCCTCTCTTCCCGTTACCCACCAGGCCTCAACCTCCGCTAATTTCAAGTTGCCGCCGCCCATACCTCACCTGTCATTCAACATCATCTTTCCCTCTGTACTTCCACCTCGACTGACATCTCTGCCCAAACTCTTTGCCTTTACATATGTCTGCTTGTGTGTGTATACGTGCGAATGGATATGTGTGTGTGTGCGAGTGTACACCTGTCCCTTTTTCCCCCTAAGGTAAGTCTTTCCGCTCCCGGGATTTGAATGACTCCTTACCCTCTCCCTTAAAACCCACATCCTTTCGTCTTTCCCTCTCCTTCCCTCTTTCCTGATGAAGCAACCGTGGGTTGCGAAAGCTTGAATTTTGTGTGTGTGTGTTAGTGTTTGTTAGTGTCTCTATCAACATACCAACACTTTCGTTTGGTAAGTTACATCATCTTTGTTTTTAGATATATTTTTCCCACATGGAGTGTTTCCCTCTATTATATTCAATTACACAATTAAATTAACGCATTAAAACAGAAAACACTAGGAAAAGAATCTTGGCAGTTTAAGTTAGGGTAGTGAAAGTGTTCCACAGCTAATAATAGTAAAATATGGGAAAAGTAGATGAGAAGATAAAACAGTTATTCTAATGATCAGGCTGTTTGTGCATAATAGAAAGGTGCACATCAGTAAATTATGAAGTAATTTAACAAATAAAATGCAAGATGCAAAAGGACAAAAAGGAGATGTTGCAATGTTGCTAAGTTCATTGTACATCAGGAGATTATGAAATACAAGGATCATTCGATAATCAAAGAGACAAATTGGTGTGGGGAAAAACTGTTGGTAGGGCAAGTTTGGTACTTTTATCATTTTAAGTTGGCATCACTGGGACGAGCCCTGATCAGCTAATGTATCAACATTGTTTTGTTTATAACCTCAAAATTACATTTCAAGATGGCAAGTCTGCTTGAAACATCCAAATTAGTTGAACAACGTTCTGTTATTCGTTTTTTACTTGCTGAAGGTGAGAAACCAGTGAATATATACTGTAGAATGTCTAAAGTTTATGGTGAAGGTTGTATGAAATGTGCAAATTTTTCAGAGCAGTTAAAAAATGGTCACGGCTCAGTGACTGATGAACACTGTTCTGACCGACCAGTTGCAGTTTCAACTGCCTCACTTGAAAGTCGAATTGATGACATTATTTGTGCCTACCACTGTGTGACTGTGGAAATGATACTTGTTAAGGTTCAAGTTAGTACCGGTACAGTTCGTAACATTATCTATACCAGCTGAAGTACCACAAAACATGTGCAAGATGGGTCGAAAAGGAGTTGACAAAACTACACAAGGAAACAAGGTTGGGAATGTACACAGAGTTAAAGGAACGTTATGAAAGAGGAGATAACACTTCCTCAACAAAATTTTAACTTGTGATGAAACTTGGGTTCACTGTTCTGAGCAAGAATCAAAAAGACAAAGCGTGGAGTGGAAGC
The DNA here is from genome assembly GCF_021461395.2 of Schistocerca americana. Lineage (NCBI taxonomy): Eukaryota > Metazoa > Arthropoda > Insecta > Orthoptera > Acrididae > Schistocerca > Schistocerca americana. The sequence continues at coordinate 239,277,718 of NC_060125.1, read as the reverse complement.
ACACCAACTCACCTGTCAAGAAAAAATTCAAAACCCAAGCATCAGCAGGAAAAGCCATGTTGACGGTGTTTTGGGATGCTGAAGGTCCAGTTTTTTGTGATTACCTCAAAGAGCAGCGTACAATGAACATCCAGTACTACTCGGATTTGCTTTTAAACTAGGTGAAGCCAACCAAGAGAGAGAGAGATGTCCCGGATCTCAGAGGAAAGGTGTGATTCTCCAGCAAGACAAGACACGTCCTCATATTGCTCAACCAACCTGTGAAACTATTGACAAAATGGTCTGGGAAGTACTGCCTCATCCCCCTTACAGTCGTGATTTAGCACCTAGTGATTTCCATTTGATTGGTGTACTGAAGGAGGCATTATGTGGGAAGAAGTTCCAGGACAATGAGGACATGAAAAAGTTTGTGGGAAATTGGTTCAAACATCAAGATAAAGAGTTCTTTGCAGCCGGAATAAAAAAGCTTGTAGCCTGTTGGAACAAATGCATAAATGTTCAAGGAGATTGTGTTGAAAAGTAGAAAAAGTATTGTTTTGTAAAAATAAACGCTTTTTTCTCCAGACCAATTTGTCTCTTTAATTATTGAATGACCCTTGTAGGTGAACAAAAAAAAAAAAGTGAAGGACAGAGAGGGAACATATCACCACCGCTGTGTTCATTGCAGTTAGCAGGGGTCACTTTCTTCGGTCATGCTGTCTTATTGTCATTCTTGATTACTGATGTGTTGTTGACGAGCTCGGAAGGGCCACAAGGACACAGTTTTACCATCTTCTTTCCCACAAGGAAACACCTGAATGACTTGTTTCAGCATATCAATGCATTACATGTTTAACATACAATGTCAAAGTATCAGATCACTAGAGCAGCTCCTAAGAGATGTTAAAATGCTCATTTTTATTAAACACACACTATTCATTTAAAATTTGGTCTGGAACAACAGAAAGTGCTCTCCAAAACAGATTTTAAATAACCATTGTGAGTTTAACTGGAATGAGTATTTTAATATTTTTGAGGAGCTGCTCTAGTTTCTAGTTTGATTCATGTACTCCCTTTATCAGAGAAGTTCCAGAACAGTTTTCTCTCTCTCTCTCCTTTTTTTTTTTTTAAACTAGAGAATTGCACTTACCAATTAATGATCCTAGCTCCTCCTCAAAGTAGTCCCCCTGGCTGTCTATACTCATTTGCCAACATTCCTTTAGGTCTTGGAAGCAAGCAGGAAAATATTCAACTGTCATGCTTGTAAGCTGATTTGTCACAGCCAATTGAATGTCTGTGATATCTTGATGAAGCTTTGCTTTCAGTTGCCTTTTCACTCGCGGAAACAAAACAAATCACAATGCGTGAGGTCGGGTGAGTATGGCAGATATGGGATGTTAGTAACAGAATATCTGGCCAGATACTTAGTAAAAGATAAAGAAAGCAGTATAGGGTATTGCATTGTCATACAGTAACCAGTTCTGAGAAAGCGCAAATTAGTTTGGTGACATTTAATTGCTTGTCGCAGACTTCAAGACTTCATTGTAAAGAGTTTGGTTCACTGTTTGACCTGGAGGTGCATACTCATGGTGGACTACTCCTTCACTATGAAAGATTGCGATCAACATTCGCTTTGTTCTTGAAGGTTGTCATTTGACCTGTTGCGAGGCTGGTGACCAAGGAATCTGCCCTTCAGCACTTTGACTGTTTGTGTGAGGGTCGTACTGGTAGCACTAACTTTCATTCAAATTAAGTTCTTCTGAAACTGCATACACAGTTACATGACAGTCTTCTTGCAATAAGTGCCTTACACACTTACGAACGAGTGCAATCTTTTTACAGTTGTCAAAAGAGCTTCCTGATTGGATTGGGGATGGGAAAGCTGGTGACATGATGTGTTGAATGCCATTTTGTTTGTAAAAAGTGGCAAAAAGCTGTTCCCAGAACACGTTTCACCCACACTGAGACAGATTCCGATTCATTTATTTTACGATGATTCCTGGTCCTTAGAACCAAAGGCATAGTCGACATGTAATATGATGAACCCTTATCTCTGTTGTAAACTTCACAAATCTGAAATGTCCGATAAGCTATGACATCACGTGCGTTGAAATTATCTAGCCCTTTTACTTTATCGACTTCTGGTCCATGTACAAGAGCAACGGTGACCGAGCCATTACCATGTTCATTCGTAACCTTGTTAGCGAGAGTAAAGTTGAAAACTGCACCGCAAAACACTGATGGCCCATGCAAGATGACTTGGGTGCCTATGTAATTATTGGTAGCAATAGAAATGTTGTCTATTGCTTTAAAAACTGTAAGATGCGAACGCCTACTCCTCCTAAAACAACGCAGCATAACTGATCTATCTCAATGCTGCTGCACGTGCGGCTGCTCGACGACTGACGCCGTCTTTCCAGATTCATTACTTATGCCGATGGGCATGCCAGACAAGAGTGATGTCTGTGGAAGTGTCAGGGGGGCATGCAGGCTGGACCAGCTCCCGGTTTTCCAGCACAGGGGCGTGTGGCCGGAAGGAGCCCACTTGCTGCCAGTACCTGGGTCATGGCGATGATGAGAAGGGTGCTGGATGCCACTCCATTTCCATGTATGGCTCCAAACGTTTGGGGTGCCCCAGTTGGAGATGCTGCTCGGGACAGTCTGGTGGCACCACCTGCTGTGGCTCCTCCGGTGTCTGGTCCTCGACAGATGACTGAGGAAAGGAGAGTGATGAGTGCACAGGGTGATGTACTAGACTGCAGATAAGGAGGAAGGGAAGACTCCAGAGCTCAAGTGGGAATAGAAGGAGATGGAGAAGGAGAGAAATGACACATGGCATTGTCGCGAGGAGCATCCTGGAGTGTGACTGGGGATGAAGATGGTTGACCACCTGCCGCAGGTGGAGTTGCTTTTGATGACTGGTTACTGTCCTTTTATCTGTGTTCAAGATGAACACACAGTGACTCATTAGCTTCAAATGACTGTCAGAATCCATTTGTCCTGATGCTCAGAACCCCGCACTCACACTCGGGTGCCTGCCGTAAAGTCTGGAGATGGTGAAGTGGGCAGTGTAACTTGTCTCAGCAGCTGGAAATTTAGGAGTGTGCGCAGCTGGTGGCCATGAAAGAGCTCTGCCAGATTCTACACCCCCACCCCTTCCTTTTGTCCATCAGTGTACCCCTGTATGAACTTGCAAAAAGGGCTAGAACATCATTTGTAAGCGAATGGTCAACATATTTTCTCATATGGATTTGAAAGTGCAAACAAATCTCTCAGCTTCCTGATTGGATTGGGGGTGGGAAAGCTGGTGACATGATGTGTTGAATGCCATTTTGGTGGCAAAAAGCTGTTCTCAGAACTGGGGCCCATTATCTGACCCAGCTGTGCAGGGAAGGCCTCCTATGGGGAAGAGCATGGGTACAGTACTGCAGAAAGCACATCATCCTGCAGGGATGGCCGGATCAGTTACCCAATTGGAACTCTAACCCCCCTCCCCCCCCCCCCCCCCCAACAGCAATGTTTTCACCTCTATAATAGGTTTATTGTTGTATATGGTGCCTTAATGATGACCTTAACAACGGTGGAGCAGTGGTTAACAATATAGGAAAACTGGGAGTAAGTGTCAGTGACTATCAACCAAATGGCGTCCAGAAAAGGGCTGGCAAAATCAAGATGAATCCTCTCCCAAGGCTGCAAGACATAGAGCCTGGGAAGCATCTTGGTATGACACACACCCTAAATGATTCAGGAGATGCAGGACATCTGGCTGATGGGGTTGTGTAAGAACCACTTGTGGAGGGTTTTTGTCTTCGTATCATAAGATGCAGTCCACAAGACTGAGCCTATGACAGAGGTGAAAATAGTTCTATAGGGGGTTAAAGTCGTGACTGGGTACCTAATCTGGCCATCCCTGCAATATTGTACCCTTTCCCAAGGTACCAGTGATTCATGATCCATTGATGAGAAAGTAGTCCACAGTTTGCTGCCCTCATTATCTAAGTAGAAACAAAGGGCCTCATCTTGTCTGAACACTGGATCAGGGCCCATTGGATGGTGCGAAGGGCATCAACATTTGTGTGCTGTGTGGTATTTCAGAATTGCATATCATAATTACATCTGCAGAGAAAAAGAGCTGATAGCTGGAACCAATGGGTCACTTGATCAGGAGGCTTAGCAGCCGAGTCAAAGTGTGTTATCGAAGGCTTATGATCAGTGATTAAGTGGAACTTGGCTACATAGAGAAAAATGTGGGACTTTTTTAATGCAAAAAGATTGCAAGTGCTACCTTGCCCTTATGGGAATACTTCTGCTGGGTGGCATTGAGCATTTTGAAAGCATAGGCTGTTCAGAGATGTTGACATTGCAATGTGCTAATACAGTGTCCAAGTCCCATTCAGAGACATCAGCAGCCACTGCCAACTGGTTCCACAGCTGGAAAGTGGTGAGGCAAGGCATGGAGAGTAAGGCTTGTGTGAGAACAGATTCTGTAAATGTTCCTCATTTGTGGCCCCAGTGACAACAACATCATCTAAATAATTAATGCAGTCTAGAACATCTGTAAGCAATTGTTTGAGGAACTATTGAGAAAGTGCCATGCCGAAAACCAAACATTAAAACCATGTGGCGTGTTGACAACCAATGTCTTCTGTGATTCTTGATCAAGGGGCAGCTGCAAGTAACTTTTAGCCCGGTCAATTTTTTAAAAATACTGCCCACGTGAGAGAGTGATGAATAGTTGCCCTGACTTTGGAATTGGATAAGTGGCAATTTCAGGTTGTCAGTTTTGTGTGACCTTAAAATCCCCACCATCCAAGGTGAGGTCGTCAAATTGTCGGGCTAATTTGCCGTACTTCCTTGTCTGGGACCACACAAATAATAGCATCCCATCCTCTTTGGTACTTACTTTTTAACTCATAGCATAAATAATAGTGCACCACACAAGTTGACTGATATATTTTACAGTTCAAGTTCAATACAAATGTCACAAACATAGTATACAGTCCTAAAGAACAAACCACAAGAGTAATTTAGTATAACAGCAATAATTTTGTATTCAAAGAACAATCCATGCGCAGTAGCACGAGCAAAGACAAAAAGGGCTGAGCAGCTGGCTAGCAGCAGCCACATAAATAGACGGACATAGTGAAGCCTGGCACAGGTGGCACTAGGAGGACCCCTGCACTGACATTCTACGTGACACATTTGCAGTGGTGCCTCTTTTGAGTAGTCGATCCCCACCACCCACCACCCATCAACAGCAGAGGTGGAAAAATAGATGAGTTGTATTGGCGACTGGCTGGCATTAGTGACACCTTTCTTTGCCCACCAGAGTGGGTTGTGGTTCTGTGAGTTACCATATATCAATTTGTATCCTTCAACTACTTAAAGTGTAACTTTATACTACTATATTACTAGCTATATTTTAACCTCTGCTAGTATACCATCACCTGATTCCTGTCATTCTCGACCTATGGATTGGAATGACATCTCTCTTTTTCCCAATTCTGGTACTAATTTCCATTACTGCTTGGTATTTTCAATCTACGTCTTCCTGACAGCAAATGCATTGTTTAAAAGTTTCATATTGTGGTCACCGCGTGCATCACTTTTCTGTTTTTATTTTTTTTCTCATGTTGACCAGTCTCATATTAAAAATTACGCCTCATGCTCTGTCCCACATGGAAGCATCAGAAGCAACATTTACATAGATCAAGTTCAAAAAGTGTACCTAACACATTTCCTTAAAAACATAACAATGTAGCTAATATATATGTGGTACACATAGTGTTGTAAACTTTATGGTGTTTCAGGCAGGCTGTGTTCATTTCACGAGCATGTCACCAACATCAGCTTGTGACATCAAAGTACTTATCCTCCTGTACACAGCAGAGAAGCGTGCATACCTAGGGTTTATCCCTAATGATCAGACAACATTTGTGGATCGTCTCCGTCGTGTCATACAGCAATCAAAGTCAAGCCAGGCACTAATAAGGCAGGGACAGGTATGTTTTTCTTTCATCATATATTGATGACTTTGTAACAGAAAGAATGGGAAAACGGAATTGTATTTTATGACTGTTTTTTTAATGATTGCTAGAGGATCACAGACACACACATACAAGTACGCACACACACACACACACACACACACACACACACACACACTGATTCTTCATGTTCCATGAATCCCAATGAGGAGGAGATGTTTCGGGGATATAGACTAGTTGCAACTAATACAGACACATGCATTGTTCCACAGTGATATATGGCAGTATACACCAGTAGAACTCATTAAAATACATGGGAGCTTATAGGTAGATGCTGTTACCTTGAAATGCTTATATATGCTGGATTGTACTTAAACCTGCACTACTTAAAATTTGGTTATTCTGTATACAGTGAGATTAAGCCTGTTGTGCATGTAGCCAACATTGTGCAAGTATGAGAATGAGTGATGCAGAGACAGGGAAATAATTTGGTGTTAGTAGACATTTTTTTGAACTTCTAGCCTAGTTAATGCTTTCATTTTGAACAATATTTTGTCTGCTGCACTTGTTATTCTGACAGGTGTTTTCAGCACTGTTGTGTTTATATTTGTTGTTTGGACTTGATCAACAGTGAGTATAACCAACATTAGTGCTTGCAGCACCTTACGAAGATAACGAGAGGTGTTACCAAAATTTGTGTAAAATGACATCCATAATTCAGGTGGATACACAAAAAACGGGTGTGCTGTCTGTCACACTAGAAACTTAGCTAGCGTTGTTTCACTGAAATGCCATTGTGGTGTCAGTAGTTATGTAGGGTTATGTAGCCATATTAGTGTGTGGCCCAGTGATAGTTGCGCATCATAACTGCTGGTTGTCAATGGACCACAGCAGGGTGCCCCTCCGCTTCCTGCTCCCATGAGTGCACCTGGAGGTGTCCAGCAGCCACCAGGGGCCACACAAGGACAACCACAGGCACCTGGTATCATGCTGTCACAGACCAATACTGTTGCGATGGGAGGTGGCCAAGTTGTTTCTTCCTCTGCCTCTGTGCCCACTAGCCAAGCAGCGGTGCAGGTAAAAAGGATCATATTTACATGTTATACCTAGTAGTATGTAGAGTCTTAAGATTTGTGATTATTAGTTTTGTTCATCCATTATTTAACATACAGAATATACCCTGAACCTATTTCATAGAACTTGCTGCACTTTATTGTAATATCACTAAGTGCAATACACTTTGTAGTTGTTCATTATAGTTGTTAATGCATTCCTCTCATTTACTTCATTCATTTCTGCTTGTAGTTAGCTCTTCTGTGTATCCAGTGATGCATGTTGATGCTGAGTTTTGAGTGACATGTTGCTTAACGCATGTTTTCATGATGTTATATTCTTTCTGTCTCTCTTTTTCTTGTTTTTAGATTCCTAAGAAAGGTCATTTTATATTATAAGTTCATGAAACGCTCTTTAGCACAACATGCCTGTTCATATTTTCACTAGTTTCACTCTCTTATTTTTTTTTTTGTCAAATATTTGCTCCATATTTCATTTACTTTTGTATGTGCTTTTTTCAGTTTTCTATTTCTTGTTTGTGTGTTCTCTTATACTTGTCAAGGAACTATACAATGGAAAATCCAAATGCACACGCACACACACACACACACACACACACCTTGGCACTGCTACATTAAATCAGCTGACTACATGGTGGCAGCACTGCAGCTCGTCTGGTGTGAGGGGTGGAGGCAAGTGGAGTGGGGAAGGGGACATGGGGAGAGTGGCAGTCTGAGGGTATTTCACCTGTCTCATACATCTTGCTCACCAGATGGTAGAGTTTTGTCAGGACTGGCTCTCCCAAGGCTGTCAGTAGTTCTAATGGAATGTTGTCTACTCCCGGGGCCTTGTTTCGACTCAGGTCTTTCAGTGCTCTGTCAAACTCTTCATGTAGTATCATATCTCCCATTTCATCTTCATCTACATCGTCTTCCATTTCCATAATATTGTTCTCAAGTACATCGCCCTTGTATAGACCCCCTTTATGCTCCTTCCACCTTTCTGCTTTCTCTTCTTTGCATAGGACTGGTTTTCCATCCAAACTCTTGACATTCATACAAGTGGTTCTCTTTTCTCCAAAGACCTCTCTAATTTTCTTGTAAGGCAGTATCTATCTTACCCCTAGTGATACATGCCACTACATCCTTACATTTGTCCTTTAGCCATCCCTGATTAGCCATTTTGCACTTCCTATTGATCTCATTTTTGAGACGTTTGTATTCCTTTTTGCTTGCTTCATTTACTGCACTTTTATGTTTTCTCCTTTCATCAATTAAATTCAATGTTTCTTCTGTTACCCAAGGATTTTTAGTAGCCTTCGTCTTTTTTCCTACTTGATCCTCTGCTGCCTTCACTATTTCATCTCTCAAAGCTACCTATTCTTCTTCTACTGTATTTCTTTCCCCCTTTCTTGTCAAGTCTCTACAACATATGGTTCTGTCAGTTTATCCAGGTCCCATCTTCTTAGATTTCCACCTTTTTGCAGTTTCTTCAGTTTTAATCTACAGTTCATAACCAATAAATTGTGGTCAGAGTCCACATCTGCCTCTGGAAATGTCTTACAATTTAAAACTGTTTCTTAAATCTCTGTCTTACGATTATATAATCTATGTGAAACCTTCCAGTATCTCCAGGCCTCTTCCATATATACAACCTTCTTTCATGATTCTTGAACTAAGTATTAGCTATGATTAAGTTGTGCTCTGTGCAAAATTCTACCAGGTGGCTTCCTCTTTCATTCCTTACCCCCATTCCATATTCACTTACTATTCCTATTTTTTTTTAAATGCATTATTAAACCTACTCCTGGATAACAGCTATTCGATTTTGTATTTATAGCCCTGTATTCACCTGACCAGAAGTCTTGTTCCTTCTGCCACCAAACTCCACTAATTCCCACTACATCTAACTTTAAGCTATCCATTTCCCTTTTTAAATTTTCTAACCTACCTGCCTGAGTAAGGGATCTGACATTCCATGCTCCGATCCGTAAAACGTCACTTTTCTTACTCCTGGTAACGATGTCCTCCTGAGTAGTCCCCGCCCAGAGATCCGAATGGGGGACTATTTTACCTGCGGAATATTTTACACAAGAGGATGCCATCATCATTTAACCATACAGTAAAGCTGTATGCCCTCGGGAAAAATTACGGCTGTAGTTTCCCCTTGCTTTCAGCCATTCGCAGTGCCAGCACAGCAAGGCTGTTTTGGTTAGTGTTACAAGGCCAGATCAGTCAATCATCCAGACTGTTGCCCCTCCAGCTACTGAAAAGGCCGCTGCCCCTCTTCAGGAACCACACGTTTGTGTGGCCTGTCAACAGATACCCCTTCATTGTGGTCGCACCTATGGTACAGCTATCTGAATTGCTGAGGCATGCAAGCCTCCCCACCAACAGTAAGGCCCGTGATTCATGGGGGGAATAATAGTAATAATGATGATGATGATGATGATGAAACTTGAGGTCATATCTCATCATTGGTAAATGAACCGGTGGTCGGTGATACTAATCTTCTTATCTGTTCAGTCGCTATTTCCAGGAAATTTCTAGCTTGGATGACTTTCCAGTTACCATCTCTTTCATGAACATTTCCTTGCCAGTCTTAACAACAGTTATCATTCTGTTAACAGGGAGAAGGGAGGCACCATCAACCTTTTTTCCTTGAAGTTGGTGCATATATGCAAGGCCTTTCTCTCAACTGCTTGGTACCGCACTCCCTGGTCAAGATAGTGATGTCGTACATATCCATTCGCGATGTTTGACAAACTGTCTTCTGACTTTGTTCAGTATCACACAACAAATAATAGAAAAATGAGAAACAAACAACAAAATCATAGTTCAGAACAAATAATCAACACGGATGACAACTTGCTTGAATGCGAAGTGTAATGCTAGCAGAAAGTGTTGTGATAGGCAGGAAGGTTTGGAAACAGCAGGTCATTGCTGTAGCTACAGATCCTGTGAAACTGGTTGAATGTACGTCATTCTTTCCTTGTTAGCCTCACACCTCATCTTCCTTTGTAAATATCAGTCCATAAATGCCAGTTATTAGATGTGCTGACAAATGCATAAAAGTACAACAATGCAAATGGGTTTCCAGTCCACACATACAATATCTAATGTCAAGAACATACCACATCTGAGTACGATAAAACAGTTCGTTTAGAAATTCACGCAAAGTTGTTCTGTTACAGATGAGTTGGAGAGCAAATTGGGTATCTGCTATTGTTCTTCACCATACCATATGTGAAAACCATGAAGAATATCGTACATCATGTCCAAGGAGATGAATCTGTAGCACTATAGCTTCATGCTCATTGAGTAAAACAGCAGCGCACAAAATATTGCACAGCTGCCTTTAAAATGTTTTGATACAAAAAGAAAATGAAGCATCTGATTCAGGAAGCAGCTGATTCAAATTGCTTCAAAGGATACCCAACTGCAGTTTGCAAATTCAATGTAGCAACTAACTGAAGAGGGAAACTGTGGGACAGTTTGCTTATGGTTCTCAAATTAAGCATATTACCATCAGGAGATCTTTTTCTTTAAACAGAATTTTGCAGATCTAAGGAAAGAAAGATACTGATGGATGCATTTACAATCTCACTGTGGAGTTATCCAGTACAGGCATCATTAGATCCATTAACTGTCATCCATAAGTTATGAAAGTGATTATATGTGATGCCCATGACTAGGTTAATATTTCATTGTACACATGTCCCACTCATCACACTATGCAGGGTTTCACAGGTGGTTTCAAACCAGGTGTTTCTTATTTTAACCAGTCTGATGTACTTTATTCTGAACAAGACAGTAGAATAAGCCTTATAATGTCCCTAAAATCCGCCAATACCTGAAGTAGTTATGATAAATTTCATTAGTGGTTTCTTTGTCTTGAATACTTTTAATCTCGCCTTTCTCCACAAGACATTATCAAATGAAAGTACACAACATTATTGGTATCTCTTTCTTGGATACTTTTAATCTTACGAAAAGAATAGTTACTACCCACCATATAATGGAGATGCTGAGTCACAGATAGGCACAACAGAAAGACTATCGGAAAGTGAGCTTCCAGCCAACAAGTCCTTTGTTGAAAATACACATGCACAAGAGTGCGCGCTTGCGCGCGCGCACACACACACACACACACACACACACACACACACACACACATGACCACAGTCTGTGGCAGCTGGAGCCATCCTGGATTTTCCATTGTTTGATGTTTTTAATCTTTTTACATTTGTGGATGTCCATGATGTCATAGATGACTCCCAGAAACACATTTTGTTTATGTGTTTTCAATGTCTGAATCGTTGCATTGGACTACTCAGATGTGTCTAGCAAAGGTATGGATTGACCAGCATATTTTCTGGATTTGAAGCTATGCAACTTCTATCTGTGAAGCAGCTTAAAGGTTGTGGTGTGCTGATGGAATCCCACCATGCTTGTGCAATCAGTGCAAACCATAAAATGATCATTCTAGTAGTGACATAGTAGAAGGAGGATGCTTATTTTATGCTTTGCTTAAGACATAACTGTGGCAAATGATTGACAGAGAAGACCTTCACGTGATTTCAGGCTGTATTACACTGCCTCACAGACTGAAACAAAACAATAAGTAACAACATAGAAGAATTTCAACCTCTGAAATGGATTGTCTGCAAGAATGATTTTAATCCTGAAATCATTCACTTGCTGTGTTTTGATAACCATTATTCCTGTTGATATTTGACTACTGATCATACAATGTAGATTTTTACAGGAAGTGTTTGTTTTCTTTGATCTTTGGGATTTTAGCTGTGAATCAAGGCATATTCTTGCACCTAAGACAGAGGAATATGGTTTCAACCATGGCAGATATGCCAAAGAAATGGATATCATAAAGAAAATGAGACAGATTATTTACAACAAAATTAAGTAGTAAATGTATTATCTATGAAACTGTACATAAAATACTTTAATTTCTTTAACAGCATTTTTAAGATGATCTTGGGTGAGTACTGTTAATCCATAGGAATGAAATTTTCACTCTGCAGCAATGTGTGCACTGATATGAAGCTTCCTGGGAGATTAAAACTGTGTGCCGGACCAAGACTCGAAAGGCAGAGGCCCTGAGTTTGAGTCTCGGTCCACACTTCTAATCTGCCAGGAAATTTCACGTCAGTGCATACCTACAGAGTGAAAATTTTGTTCTGGAGACATCCTCCAGGCCGTATCTCTGCGATATCTGTTCTTTCAGTAGTTCTAGTCTTGCAAGTTTCACAGGAGAGCTTCTGTGGAGTTTGGAAGGTAGGGGATGAGGTACTGGCGGAAGTGAAGCAGTGAATATGGGTTGTGAGTCTTGCATGGCTAGCTCAGTTCATAGAGCACTTGCCTGTGACAGGAAAAGATCCAGAGTTTGAGTTCAGTCTGCCACACAGTATTAATCTGCCAAGAAGTTTTAATGCATAGGATGTTAACATAGGCTTAGTTAAACAGTACTCTGTGAATGCATGCACTCCTCTCACACTTCGGTGTAGGAAGAAAAGGAAATTTGCAGCTGGTCACTGCTAGAAAATTATAGTAGACATTCCAACCTGACAAATAGGTGCCTCTGCCTTGTTGCGTGCCCACCAGCATGCTTACAACATGAGTTGTATTGCATGAGGTAAATGATTGGAATTAGGTATACCATGTCACTCATAATCTTGTCCAAAAGAGAGAGAAATGGAGTAGTCTCATCAGTCTGTGTGGAATGGGAGTTAGTTCAGTTGAACATATTTTTGAAGGCCATGCATAAAAAATAATAATAATAATAATAATTGTTATTATTATTATTATGAGCAGTTCAAAAGGCTGTGCAAATGTTCAAAATGGATGCAACTTCGATGACTTGTGTGCCCCTAATCTATCCCAGTAATCCTCACGGGAAAGGAGACCTACAATTTAACACTGAATCCATACTATGTATCATTCCTGCAAATATTCACATCATTGCGACGTGATGGTTCAGTTAAAGGCCAACTGAAATATTGCCTGGTCTGACAAGGATTCAGTCTCATGATCTTTCAGTTTCTGGGCTTTGCTACTTGACTACTGGGCCCGATATTGAAGGCCAAGTTGAGTTGTTAATATTCCACTGTACTATGTGCTATAAAAATCATTCATTGGAATGCTGTTACAACACCAGAGCACTTGCTAGTGAAAGGAAAAGGTTCTTAGTTCGAGTTTGGTCTGACACACAGTGCCACAGTGGGGAAGAGGGTGGCAAACAACTGTGATCATTTAGTGGATTTCTGATCTCACTTTTACAGTCAACATAGCCAATTAAATAAATTCCTTAAACTTCTCAATCCAGGGGAAGAATGTACGGTCACATATATAGCAGACAAGTTCAATGTTTTCAAATATAAAATAAGCCTATGGAAAAATCAAGTCTATTCCTTGCGTGAAATATTTCCCAGGGCTCAAGGTAGACTTTTCAAAGACATTGCAAAACTCAGGGGTGATATTGAATTATTTGTTAGACTGTTCTTGCTTCAGCTGTTGTTGTATCCCATTCCTTCCAGTGTGGGGACATACATCTTGTTGTATGACTGGTTCAAGGATCTGCTTTTTCCAAACACTTAGTTTAAGAGTTTATAAGATAATATCTTCTTGACCAAACAAACAAGTTTCAAAAATTATTTAAATGTTTGTCTTGTCTCTATGTATGCACATTTTTTTTTTCCTCTTATGAAATTTTCAAGCTTCTGCCAACCTGTGGAGGCCAACATCCAGCAGTGTGGTATGATTGGCTGAGAAGGACTAAGGGAAGTGGATGGGAAAGAAGATAATGAGGCCGTGGAGGGCTGAGAAGGACTAAGGGAAGTGGATGGGAAAGAAGATAATGAGGCTGTGGAGGAATAGGAGTATGATGCCTAGGCCCTGTGTTCAGGTCATGAAAGATACCCTCTGTGAGCCTGAACCAGACATGGGGTAGGGGTTTGGGCAGGCTATGATGGTTTCCTCTACATGGCCCATAAACAGATTGGCATAGGAGGGTGCCATGCAGGTGCCCACAGCAATGCTGTGAATCCATACTAATATTGGAAATACAAATGTGTGTTATCTTTCCATGACTAAATCACTGAACCAATTTTGAATTCTGAGGAAGAACATAGTTTACTTTGGGGGGGGGGGGGGGGGGGGATACCAACCCATAAGAGAAGTAGGGAATTGAACATATTTTTCTTTACTTCAGTGAATGTAAACTGTGAAATAATTATTGAATTTGTTGCATAATGTACAAGTTGTATAAAGTATAGTAACTAGGTAGCTTGATAGATAGATTCACACTCATGCCCACACCTCTCCGCATGCTCCGTTTGGCAGCGATGCTGCGTGTGTCGCCATGTTGCTTGCGTGTTGGGGCAATAGAGGGGGCCAGGGGGATCGCTAATCACAAGTTATGGTGACCCAAACAGACAAACACATGAAGGCAGCTGAAATTATTGCACATACAATAATTTACTGAGTCCCCATCATCCATCATAACAAAACAACTGATATGCGAGCACAGCCACGGATAAGCTAGTTTTTTATGTATCTTTCTGTCAAAGGAGAAGTATTTATTATGTGAACCTGTAATTAGTTAGATGTGTAAGGAAGGTCATTAGGAGAGGCAGTGTTTGATAGAAGTGAGGCCATGGGGATGGGGGAAGTTGGTGTATAGGGAAGTGCATTATCAGTGATGAATAGGGTACAGGTGGTAGTTGGATGGATGTTGGTGAGAGTTGGCGAGGGAAGTGGTTCGTAGTCTACCTGCCAAGCTGCAATCCTTACCAGCATTATGTATTCAACTGGCACAATGTAACTGTTTGTTTATACAAGCTTGATATCTGTAAAATTATGAGACACAGTTTCTGGCTAGTACTTACCTTAAGCAGGCAAAAACTTACTCTGTCATTAGACATATGTGAAAATACACAACACTATGCTTGCTTTTTAGGAGGAGTGGAGGATAGCACGCGGAGGCTAAAAAGGAAGGGCAGGTAACTCGCATCTCCAGATGAGGATGGGGTGAGCGGGAGGGTGAGGGTATGTGTTAAATGCTTGAATGTAAGTTTTTTTGAGTAACAGATAAACTGTATGCCTTTGATCATCATATTGTCCCTACCTAATGTAAACATTCAATAAGAGAGAAATTTATTGGGTTGGTAAAGGGATAAAAAGTTGAAAATAAATTATACTGATAAAAATGAAGTCTGAGCTGAAATCGTGCTGGAATCCCGTTGCCTAGCAAACACATATTCTGCTGCTTCCTGTGTGTTGCAATATTAACATATAGCTGTCTCACCACATCAGAATAGTGCAGTGGTTGAGGAAGTGACAATGCTGGCCAGATGCTGAGACACTTCTGGAAAGTGTTCCAGGAGTGCAGGAGTTGGCCAGACAAGCAGCAGCAAATGAAAATTCACAAAATTGTTCATTTGATTCTCCCTGAGACTTCCAGTGCACAGTATGTAATTGCTACAGATATAGTTGACTAAGGTACTCCAAAAAGTATGGGTCGTTTGTTTGCTTTAACCAAACTTTTCTCAATTTTTATAGGCAGAAAGATCTCTCTCTCTCTCTCTCTCTCTCTCTCTCTCTCTCTCTCACACACACACACACACACACACACACACACACTCACACACTCTCATACATCCAAAAACTTATCACTTTCATCTTCGTTAAGAGTAAAATGAAACTGTGGTTAAGACAGTGAACCTGTAATCAAATAATAGAAACTCCAGGCAGAAATATCAACAATGTAGGAAAGGGCAGATTGCTACTTACCATAAAGAAGACACATTAAGTTGCAGACAGGCACAATAAAAGACACTTGCATAAATCCACATAAAGACACTTACATAAAACCACAGTCTATATCACTAAAAAGGAGACACACATCATTCATACACACATGCACACAAACTCCACCATCTTGAGCCAGAATGCAACTATCAGATGGGATGCAAGCAGCAATATGAAGAGGACAGGAAAGGTATAGAAGTGTACAAGTGAGGAGAGAGACAAACACTGTTTGGTGGAGTGTGCGGGGAATAGAATGACAGCAGGCACAGCATCAGGAGGTTTTTGGGCAGAGATGTGCAGAAAAAAAGGATCAAAAAAGGAGAGGTGTAGGGAAAGACGGGCAGATGCATTTGCAAGGGCGGCAAATAAACAGGATGGGAGGACATGATAGAACAGAGGGGGTGGAAACTGTTGGGCAGAGGGTATGAGGATAGTATCTAACTATAGGTAGAGGCCGGGATAATGATGGGAGCGGAGAATGTGTTGTAAGGATAATTTCCATCTTCACAGTTCAGAGAAGCAGGTGGTGGCTCGGGTAGTGAAGCAAGCATTGAAATCAGGTGTGTTATGTTCAGCTGCATGTTGTGCCATAGGGTGGTCTACTTTTCTCTTGGCTGTGATTTGGTGGTGGCTATTCATCTTGGTGCACAGCTGGTTGGTAGTCATACCAACATAAAAAGCTGTGCTGTGATTGCAGCAGAGCTGGTAAATGATGTGGCTGCTTTCATAGGTGGCCTGGTCCCAGATGATATAGGATAAACCTGTGACAGGATTGGAATAGAAAGTGCTGATGGGTGGATTAAGCAGGTTTTGCACCTGGGTCTTCCACAGGGATATGATCCTTGTGGCAAGGGGTTGGGATTGTGAGTGGTAGTGGCATAGAGAAGGACTAGGAAGTTGTGGAGATTGTGTGGGTGACAGAACATCTTTTTAGGAGGGATGGGAAGTATCTTGGGTCAGATGTCCCTCATTTCAGGACTGGCGATAGGTAGTCAAAGCCCTGGTGAAAGATGTGGTTCAGTTGTTCCAGTCCATGGTGGTGCTGGGTGATGAAGGGGACACGTCTTTGTGACCAGTTCTTGGGGGGTGGTGGGAGGATTGGGGGTGTGAAAGGAAATGGGATGGAAGATCTGTTTGCAGACTAGGTCTGGGGATAGTACCTGTCTGTGAAAGCCTGTTGTGGTTGGTGGACTTAATATGGAAGTGTGGAAGCATCAGAGAGGAGGAGGTCAACGTCTAGGAAGGTGGCATGCTGGGCTGAAGAGGACCATGTGAAGCTGATTGGAGAGGAGGTTTTGAGGTTGTGATGGAATGAAGATAGGATATCTTGTCCCTGAGTCCAGATAATGAAGATATCATCAATGGTGTTTTGGGAGGCTAGGAGGGTCTCCTCTGGATGGCCCATAAAAAGAGTGGCATTGGAGGCTGGTATGCAGGTGCCCATGGCTGTGCCACAGATTTGTTTATATACTTTCCCTTCAAAGGGGAAGTAGTTGTGGGATAGGATAAAGTTAGTAAGGTGTATAAGGAATGAGGTAGTCGGTTTGGAGTCTGAAGGATTTAGGGAATGATAGTGTTCAACAGCAGTAATACCATGGGCATGAGGAATGGTTGTATATAGGGAGGTTGCATCAACAGCCACAAGTGTGAATCCAGGAGGCAGAGGGGTCAGTGAAGGAAGTGGTTGGTGTCTTTGACATGTGGGGCTAGATTATGGGAAATTGGTTGGAGGTGTTGGTCAATGTGCCCCGAAATTCTTTCAGTGGGTGCACAATAACCAGCCACAGTGGGGCATCCAGGATTGTTGGGTTTGTGGATTTTGGGGAGCACATAGGAGGTGGGTGTGCAGGGTGTCTCAGAGATGACGAGAGAAATGGATTCAGGGGAGAAATTCTGGGAAGGGCCCAAGTCTTTAAGCAGGAGTTGGAGGTTGTGTTGGACTTCTGGAATGGGATCACTCTGGCAGAGTTTATAGGTATACTAGTCAGATAATTGGTGGAAGCCTTCTGCCAGGTAGTCAGTGCGATTTAAAACAGCTGTGGTGGAACATTTGTCTGCAGGTACGATGATTAGGTCAGGATTTGTTTTGAGGTTGTGTATGTCTTTCTTCTACTGAAAGTTTGTTGTTGTGATGAATGGACCCAGGGAGGGAAGGTGAGGTTAAGGTTGTGATGGGGAATTTCTGGAAGGTGACCAGCTGGTGGTTAGGTGGAAGGGTGAGGGGGGGGGGGGGGAGTATGGTTGGATGGTGGTATGAACTGGAAGAGGCAGGGTGCAGTGTTGGAATTAGGGTAGTCAGGGTTTGAGAAATCAGTGGCAAGTTATGAACCACCTTCTGCTGATATCCCACTGCCACCTTGGAGCACCACTATTCAACCCATATCGTACCCACAGTGTTCCTCCTTGTCCACACCTCATAGCAGCTAAACCCTACCTGGCTGACCTTTTCAACTTGCCACATCCCCCAAAACTCCCTACCAACTCTCCTACAAATCCAGAGCCAAAAGTTTCCCACAACACTTAATCTTGCCACCAAAACCCCTCGGCTCCACAGAAGTTTCAGTCCTATCCAAAGGCCTCACCTCGAACCCTACACCCAAATTTAATCACCCTGTGCTTGTCAGAGACCTGCTCTCCTTCTCTCGATCCCTGCAATGGAAACACTTCGTTGCCACCAATCTCTTGAACCAAAACCACCTTGATTCCAATATTGTACCCTTTGTCTTCCAGTTCATACCACCATCCAACAATGATCCTTTCCCCCTCTCAGCTAACCACCCACTGGTCACCATCCAGGAACTCCTTACCTCCAACTTAGCCTCACCATCCTTCCCCAGGTCCCTTCTTCAGAACACCAGCCTTTCAGTAGAAGAAAGAATACACACACACAACTTCAAAACAAATCTTGACCTAATCATCCTACCTGCAGACAAAGCTTCCACCACTGTTGTTATGAATTGCAGTGGCTGCCTGGCAGAAGGCATCTGCCAGTTATCTGGTTTCTCCACCTATTAACTCTGCCAGAGTGACTCCATCCTGGAAGTCTAACACAACCTCCAATCCTTGCTTAAAGCTTTAGGCCTTTCCCAGAGCATCTCCCCTGAAACCCTTTCACTTGTCATGCCTATGTCACCCCGCACACTCACCTTCTACATGCTTCCCAAAATCCACGAACACAACAATCCTCGACACCTGATTGTGGCTGGTTCCTGTGCCGCCACAGAAAGAATTTTGGTCAATGAGGACCAACACCTCCAACCAATTGCCCATAATCTAGCCTCCCACATCAAAGACACCAACCACTTCCTTCACCAACTCACCACTGTCCCCACCCCTTACCTCCTGGATCCCTATTTTTGACTGTTGACGCAACCTCTCTATACACAACCATCCTTCACACCCATGGTCTTACTGCTGTTGAACACTAACTATCCCAGCCTCCTTCAGACTCCAAATCCACATCCTCATTCCTCATACACCCTACGAACATTATCCTAACCCGTAACTACTTGTCCTTTGAAGGGAAGGTATATAAACAAATCCATGGCATAGCTATGGGCACCCACATGGCACCCTCCTATGCCAACCTTTTTATGGGCCATCTGGAGGAGATCTTCCTAGCCTCCCAAAACACCAAACCCCTAGTCTGGTTCATGTTCATTGATGATATCTTCATTATTTGGTCTCAGGGCCAAGACACCCTATCTTTGTTCCTTCACAACCTCAACACCTCTCCCATCCACTTCATGTGGTCCTCCTCTACCCAGCGTGCCACTTTCCTAGATGTTGGCCACCTCCTCTCTGATGGTTCCATCTGCACCTCTGGCCACATTAAACCCACTAACCACCAACAGTACCTGCATTTTGACAACTGACATCCCTTTCACACGAAAAAGACCTTCCCGGACAGCCTGGCCACCCGGGTATGGCATATCTGCAGAACTTCTTGCCCTGTATGCTAAGGGTCTGACAAAGACCCCAGATCTAATCTGCAAACAGATCTTCCAAGCCATTTCCCTTCACACCCCCAATCCTCCCACCACCCCCTAGAACTATTCACAATGTAGTGTCCCCTTCATCACCCAGTACCACCCTGGACCGGAACAGCTGAACCATATTCTTCGCCAGGGCTTTGATTACCTATCATCAGGCCTGAAATGAGGTACAGCCTATCCAAGAGACTTCTCGCCTCCCTAATGTGGTGCTCTGTCGCCCACCCAACCTCCGCAACATCCTAGTCCGTTTCTGTGCCACTCTCACTCCCAATCCCAACCCATTGCCACAAGGATAATATCTGTGCGAAAGACCCAGATGCGAAACCAGTCAGTTCACCCACCCAGTACTACCTATTCTACTCCTGTCACTGGTTTATCCTACCCAATGAGGGGCTGGGCCACCTGTGAAAGCAGCCATGTCATTTACCAGCTTTTTCTATTGGTATGACTACCAACCAGGCCACCACCAAATTGGGGCCAAGAATGAATGGCCACCGCTAAACTGTGGCCGAGGGCAAAGTAGCCCTCCCTGTGGCACTATGTGCAGCTGAACATAACACGCTGATTTCAATGGTTCCTTAACTACCCAAGCCATCTGGATCCTTCCCTCTGCCATCAGATTTTCTGAGCTGCGCAGATGGGAGTTATCCTTACAACACATTCTCCACTGCCGTAATTGTCCTGCAGTAACACGCTGACCCCACACCCTCCATCCAACATTTTCCACCTCCTCTGTCCTGTCATGTCCTTCCCATTCTCATCTCCCACCCTGTTTATTTGCCACCCTCTGCCAATGCGTCTGCCCATCTTTCCGTGCTTCTCTCCTTTTTTGCTCCTTTTCTCCCCGCCTTCCTGCCCCACAACCTCCTGAAGCTGCACCTGTTGTCATTCTAGCCTCTGCACACTCCACCAGACAGTGTTCATCTGTCTTCCCATCTGTACATTACTATCCCTTCCCCTTCCCTGCTGCATCCAGAATGCTGCTTGCATCCTATGTGATAGTTGCATTCTGGCCCGAGGTGCTGGAGTTGGTGGTCATGTGTGCATGAGGTGCGCTTGCTTGTGTGTACGAGTGGTGTGTCTCTCTTTTACTGATGGTGGCTGTGGCCGAAAACTTTAAGTAAGTGTCTTTTAATTGTGCCTGTCTGCAACTTAACATGTCTTCTCTACAGTAAGTAGCAATCTGTCTTTGCACACATTGTTGAACGTGTATTCATATTGAGTGGTATTAGGATTCTTGTTTGTGTATCACAGCTTATGTTCTCTGTATAATGATGTGTGTGTGTACTTTGCAAGCCATCTTCTGATTTGTCACAGAGGGTACTTCATTCTCATTTTTTACTTGTTCAGTTCAGGAATAGTGTGAAGGAAGAACTACACTCAGTAAGTGTCCATATCAGCTCTCGTTTCTTTGATTTTTTTGTCATGATTATTTTGTGATCTGTGTGCAGCAAGAAGGAAAGTGAAGAAATAATATGTTTCTTAATTCTTCTTGTAACATATCTTCTCAGAAGTTTTCTGTAATTTCTTTGAATGATTTAATTCTGAGGTAGTGCCTCAAGGAAGATCAGACCTATTTTCTTCCTCATACTTTTCTAACTAAGCTAATCTTCTTGAGCAGCTTTCTTTCTATGAATACTTATCTGCAGCTCAATAATTAATTTGGGGCTACTGTGTATGAAAGAAGAGCAGTTGGGTCTCTTGATTTTTGAGAACTGTGTCCCTACTGATATGTCGTGAATAAAAACAGTGACTCTACAGAGGTGATTGCTTTCTTATCATTTGGCATCCCATTTTGGAATAATGGTCAAGTGTGTGGCACACTACTAAATAAGGCTAACAGGTGACTTTGAACATATACAAAGAAGGGTGGTGTAAATGGTCACAAGTTTGTTTGATTGATGGAGGAGAGTCACAAGGATGTAGAAATACCCAAGTTGACAGAGTCTTGTAGTTGGATGCCAATTATCTCACGCAAAGCTACTTACAGAATTGCAGTGACCAGTATTAAGTGAAGATACTGGAGATATTCGTCAGCTATTGTCCCCATAACGACCCTGAAAAGGAAGATAGACAAATTACAGCAAACACAAAGGGATTTAAATATTCATTCTTTCTGCACTACACATTTAAATGGAACAGGAAGAGTCCCTAACATTTGGTACCATATAAAGTACTATCTGCCATGCATTTCACAATGGTTTGCAGATGTAGACATAGATACTGGGCTGATCCAGATAGTATACTATACTGTATGTTTTCTTCTGTAGCTTCACCACAATGCTTTTCCAGAATAAACCAAGATTGTAAACCACGTTTCCACTTAATATTGGGAGCTAATTTCCAATCCAAAGACTTATTTGCTAGCATACTAGGTAAAACTACTTCTTTCTGAAGTGAGAATAGCCCTAAATCGATCATTCTTGTTGCCATGGTCTTCAGTCTAAAGACTTGTTTGATGTGGTCATCCACGGTAGTTTATCATGTGCAAATCCCCTCATTTATGCTTGATTACATCTTTTGTTCATTTGAACGTGCTTACTGTATTCAGCTTTGATGCCTCAGGATATGTGCTGTCAGCCTATCCCTTCTTATTGGCAAGTTGTGCTTTAATTCCTTTTTCCCCAGTTTGAACCAGTATCCCCTCTGCCCATCTAAGTTTCAGCATTCTTCTGTGGCACCATCTTCTAATCTCTTCATGTCTGTATTTTTTTAATCCAGGATTCATTTCCGTATCATGTTGCACTCCAAACAGTTACTTTCATAAAATACTGCCTGACACCAAAATTCATATTTGATGTTGACACGAAAATTCATATTTGGTGTTGACAGAGGTATCTTTTTTTAGAAAGATTTCTTACTATTGCAAAACTATACTTTATATCCTCTCTACCATTGCCATTGTCAGTTATTTTGGTCCCTTAGTAGCAGATCTTGTCTGCTGATTTCAGTGTGCCATTTCCTAATATGGAGTGAGGTGACGCATTGGTTAGCACACTGGACTCGCATTTGGGAGGATGATGGTTGAAATCCCTGTCGGCAATCCAGATTTAGGTGTGTCATGATTTCCCTCCAATGCATGCAAATGTAGAGACAGTTGCTTTGAAAGGGCATGGCAGATTTCCTTTTTGATCATTGAAGCAATCCAAGCATGTGTTCTGTCTCTAATGACCTCACTGTTGATGGGATGTTAAACTCTAATCTTCAGTCATTTTCTAATCTAATTTCCTCAGTGTCACCCGGTTCACTTCTGCTACATTGCAGTACCCTTATTTAAAATTGTTGATATTCATCTTTTAATGTCTTTCACTGTAACCTAATGTACCCACACCCACCACCCAACAGTTTCAGCTCCCCTCTGTCCTATCATCTCCTCCCAACTCACCACACCTCACCCTCATTGTGCTCTGTTCTATGCCAATGCACCCACCATTCTTTTTCCCCTTTTCTGCTCCTCTCCTTTCTGCTCTCTTTTTTCCCAACCTCCACCCCCACAGTCCCCCAGTGCTGCATCAGATAGCCTTGTCTGCCATCTCTAGTCCCTGCACACTCCAGGTAGCCTCGTCTGCCATCTCTAGTCCCTGCACACTCCACCAGCAGCACTGTTTCCTCTTCCCCACCTGTATCCTGCTGTCCCTTCCCCTTCCCCACTTCATTACTGATTGACAAACTGCCTATTTGCTTCTGATTCAGGTAATTCGGCTGATGTTGGTCTGATGATTTTACTGACGTTTTGCCAGCACTAGTGGCTGGCATTGTCAGTGCTTCACCTTCCACTGCCAGTGGTGAACTGGAGCCGAGCTTGTGGCCGCAGACTATATGTACCTGGCACGCGAATGTCCGAGGGCTTCTCCGTGGTCATTTCCGGTGTGGTTCTCCTCTTGCTACCTGCGACGGTCGTTTGCTGCAGTATGGGAAGCCAAGATCCATTTACCTTAAGGCATTCTTCTTTCTTGTTGATCTATTCTTGTGTTTGTGTATTTCTGCAGCTTCTCTGAACAAGTGGGTGTGATAGTGCTTCTCTACAACCAAAACTTCCGTGTCGGTGAATTTTATTAGATGGTCGGTCTCACTCAACACGTGCTCTGCCATGGCTGATTTCTCCACGTGCCACAACCTGCAGTGTCGCTTATGTTCTTTGATCCTAGTGCTGAGTGATCATCCAGTCATTCCGACATAAACTTTTCTGCATGTGCATTGTAAGCGGTATATTCCCGACATTGCAAGTGGGTCCCTTTTATCCTTTGCCGGTCCAAGACATTCTTTGATCTGCCTTGTTGGTTTGAAAATTGTCTTTACACTGTGTTTGTGCAATATACAGCCAATTCTGTCCGTCACTCTGTGACTGTATGGCAGAAAGGCTGTACCCGAAATTTCTTTTTCTGATTTCTTATTTTGCCAAGTGTTTGGCTCTGTTACACTTCTAATATAATTTGTGTAGTACCCATTGCTCCTCAGAACATTTTCCAGGTGTTGCATTTCACATTTGAGGTGCTGCAGCTCACATATTCATACTGCTCACGTTAGGTGCATATGAATCATACCTCTTTTTCTGGCTCAGGTGGTGGTTTTATAGTTTGTGCAGGTGTTGGTCCGTGTGTGTTAGTTTTCGGTACATGCTATGTCCTAGGTTTTCACCACCCCTTGTGACCAGCACATCTAGAAATGTAGTTTCTTATCATTTTCTACTTCCATGGTAAATTTTATGTTGGTGTGGAGGCTGTTCAAGTGTCTTAGGAAGTCACCGAGTTGTTCTTCACCATGGCTCCACACAAAGAAAGTATCATCGAAATATCTGTACCACACCTTAGGTTTACAAGTTGCCGAGTCCAGTGCCTTTGCTTCGAAATGTTCCATGTCGGGAATCGCCTTGTCAGTCTGCTTCTGGCATCTTTCAAACTTCATCTTCTACTGGCGCTCAGTGCGGCACTCTAGTTCGTTCTGCATGAACCTGTGAGTGATTCTGTCGATCTCGTCCCAGTCGCCTTGATGCATTCTGCTACTTTGTTGATAGAACATGTCCGGAAGTTCCTGATCCGTTCTTGCCAAGTCTCTCCATGTTGTATGATTTCGCTCATGAAGAAAAGCTCGTTCCAGTCTGTCGTGGATACGATGTGCTTGGGTGGTGATGAATAGGCGTTTACATTCCAAGAACTTCAGTGTAGCATCTTCAGCTCTGCACCTGAAAGGAAGGTGAGAGAGGACATCAATCGCACTTTCTTATTCTGTCGTTGGTCTGCCATTACTGATTGTTGCTCCTGTTCAGTGCTTTTCAGTTTTGTTCTAGCCTGAACAGCAAGAATCATTTGTGTGTGAGGCATACATAGTTGTATGAATACATGTGTATTTTTTTCTTTTCTGATGAAGGCTTCAGCCAAAAGCTTAATGTGTAACAAGCTTTTAACTGTTTCTGTCTGCAACTCAGCATGTCATCTATACGGTGAATGGCAATCTGTCCTTTCCATAATTGTTTGTATTCCAACCTGGACTTTCCACAGCTGGAAGAAATAACATCTACCTTCACAAATCATCCCTGCACATTTATAGGAAAGACAGCTCATCCAGTGCCTTGTGAACAAAGCCACAAAAGAAGGCTATAGGCTATGCAAAATAAACAAACCGGAGCAAGTTTTTACATTTTTATTTTTTGTAGCGAAAAGAGAATTTTCTTGAGAAAACTATAACACTACAAGGAATTGGCAAGCTAGCTTACCTTCAGGAGGAGAAATTTTGCACTTTATTCCTTTCTTATAACAAAATTTAATGCAAATTCTCTGATGCATTTTCATACAAAATAAATAATACCAAAGTGCACACATAATATTTTGGACAGCTGACAACAGGCTAAATATTCATTATGGCTAACACTATACATATACTATACAGTCATGTTTATCAAAATAACAAAAATAAGAAATTCAAACTGTAGTAACACACCATGCAAAATTAAAAAATGAATGTCACTTTTTGAACACACCTCATACATGAGCAGGAAAGTTTTAAAACTAGGGGAACATTACTCATTTGTCAGTGTTTTTGAAAAGTTTTCCATCATGTTTGTTCAGCACATTCCACTGCCAGCTTTTTGTATTTCTTGGTTGTGGAATGCTTACGCATTGATTCTTTTTTTTCAGTTTTTGTCCTGCATTGTAATAGTTTTTTTTCTTTTTTTTCTGGCAAGATCACTAATAGTGCACACAAAAATCCAGTAACATATCCATTTTCAGAAAAAGTTAAGTTCCTCCAATGGCAGCCATCTTATTGCCAGTATCCTGTGTAATGATAATTTTACTTTGAATACATTTTTCAAGCACTGTATTGTGATTACATAAATTGAATATACCGTTATTATTCTCATCCTGCAGGGACAGGATCGACAGCTACTACTTGTGCAACAACAACAACAGCAACAGCAGCAACAGCAACAGTCCCAGCAGCAGCAACAACAGCAGCAACAGCAGCAAGGCCCAGGAGGCACAATGCGAGCTGGTCAGGTACTAGGAGGTCCTGGCCCTCAGCGACCACCGTTTGATAACATCGAAGTTGCACGACAGCAAAACCTTGTTAAGATCCAGCAGCTACGTGAAACACTGGAAGCTGCACAGCAACAAGAACTGCAGTACAAGTCCCAACTTGAGGTATATGCCATACTAAAAGCAATTTTAAGAAATAAAAATCAGAGAATGTCTTTGTCTATCTCATCTGCTCTATTTAAGTTGCAGAGTTAGGTGCTGTCTCTGGTATTCTGTAACAGTACATATAGTAAAGCAAAAGAAATAATAATTAAAAAATTATCAGTTTTCACAAATAGTTATGATTAAATTGTGTCATGCAGTTAGTCTCAGAGATATATATTTTTATACAAAAGTCTCAGCAGAGTACAGCCTATGTCTTTTGCGAATTAAAACTATTCCAACCATGCTGAAATGGAGGTAGTCATGCAGATAATATACAGTACTGAATGTGCCATCTACAAAATTTAGGGGTTTTATCTTCACTTGTAATAAATTTCAGAAAGTTAATAAAAATGTGCATTATCAGTGTACATAATCAGCTTTAAAGGAATTGTAATGCTATTTGCTATTTTTTCAAAAGTCAAGATGTCAGCAATGGTGTGTTCAGTCTTGGTGTAGATATCCACTTCACCAGTTTTCTCATGAGCTCATGCCTCAATCATCTTCTCACCATAAGCATCCTCTTATGGCCACTCATGAGGAGGTTTAGGAACAAAATTGTCAATTTTGAAAGCCCTATGCCCTGTGTGCAGTTTCACTATCACCAGATTTCTCTCTGACATATATATCATCATTATGCATCCGAAGAATAATTAGGAAAGTGTTACAACAATTCGTTTTTGTAGCTTTAATTTTTCTAAGTGAGGAAAATAAAAATCCACTCAACGTTTTTGCAGGGAACCTATGATCTTCAGTCTTTTGTGTGAACCTCCGTTAATATGGGGTGCTCGATGCTGGACGCTTATCTTACTGCAGTTTGTCAACGACCCAAGAGAAACTATTAAATACTGCACCAGATCATTGCTAATCTATTTAATTTATCATGTTAGCATTTCTTTTGTCACAATGTTCAGTCCATGTATTCACAATGGTCAGCATCATAATTGTCTGAATTGTTACAAAAATATGATTTTATTGGTGGTTTGATTTGGCGATGAACTGCATTGGCCAATTGCTTCCTCCCATTCAAAACTGTACGATGTTTAGTATCCTTCTCCCCATAATCATAATTAAATGTATAATTTTGAATATAGACAGGCAGTGTGCTAAACTAGATGATCCCTTCAAATCTTCCAGGTCTTCTTCTTACATTGGCTCCCTCCTCTGTGGTGAAATAAATAACAACGGCAAATCTGAAGATCTAAAGGAGTACCAGAGCTCTCCAAAATATTGTACAATAGCAGTCACGACAGCTTGATGTAACACTATTGTGTACATTCTGCTAATTCATACCGCCAGAACTATAGCAACTAACAAGCCTGACGTTGTTGTGCATCATCCAAATAAAATATCATGCATTTTAATTATTATCTCAGTCCTGTGTGATTAATACTAAGTTCTGTTACAAGAAATTGAAATGTACATATATTAGCACTGAAGTCAGGCAGCTGTGGAATATAAAAACTGTTTTCATCCTCATCATCATTAGTGCCCCTAGGATTAGTGGCACACAGTTTTAAGAGGCTTTATCTAGGAACCAAGATTGTAGTAAAGACACTGAAATACATTATCTTGTGCAGAACCAGCATCATGTTGCACAAAGTACTCGTAAAGTCACTTAAGTCAACAGCCTTATTCCTGAGGAAGCTGGAAGGAACATGGAATAAAATAAGGGCCGTCCTCCCCCCCCCCCCCCCCCCCCCAACCTCCGATAGGCTATAAATAAAAGACAAGTTCATAGAAAATAATTATTTTATTATCAAAAATTTTATACACTTATGGTTACTTTTCAACATAATCACCGAAAAGATTGAGACATTTATCGTACCTATGGACAAGCTTTGCAAAGCCCTCTTCAAAAAATGTTGCCGCCAATGATTGCAAATGAGCACTGACATTGTTTTGAAGATCTTTGTTGGTTTGAAAGTCGCTGGGTGCCAGGGCAGGACTGTACGGCGGATGATCGAAAATGTCCCATTGAAATTGTTCAAGGAGCCATTGGATTCTGCCGGCAGTGTGTGGATGAGCATTGTCATGGATCAACACAATTCCTGAAGTCAAAAATTTGGTCATTCAAAACAAACAAACAAACAGGAGTGCTGACTGAAGATGTGCCTGGGAGGGCATCACTTTCAAACCAACGAAGATCTTCAAAACAACATCAATGCTCATTTGCAGCCATTGGCGGCATTTTTTGAAGAGGGTATTGCAAAACTTGTCCACAAGTACGATAAATGTCTCAATCTTTTCAGTAATTGTGTTGCAAAAAAGTCACCATAAGTGTACAAAACTTTTGGTAACTTTTATTTATACCCTATCGGAGGATTTTGGGGGGGGGGGGGAGAGAGAACGGTCCTCGTATTTTGATTGTACCTAACAATGTAATCTTTGTTGTGAAACATAAAGACAATAATAATAAGAGGATGAATCGAATATAAATGGGATTTTATTTTTTATTTAAATTCATTTATTGAAAAACTCAAGGCAATTATAATTTATTTTTCCACATAGTCTCCTGCTTTGGAAATGCATTTGTCCCAGCGTATGGGCAGCTTTTTGATGCCCTCATCATAAAAAGAACTGGGTTGTGTCACCAGCCATTTGCGCACGAAGTCTTCCACTCTCTCGTCTTCTTTAAATCGTCGCCCTCCTAGAGCTTCTTTAAGTGATCCGAATAAATGGAAATCGCAGGATGATAAGTCTGGGTTGTAAGGAGGATGATCAAGTGTAGTCCGAGTGCGTTTACTGTAGCTTGGAGACAGATAGAGCTGCAGTATGGGATCGCACATTGTTGTGGAGGAGGATGACCTGTCGAATCGATTGGTCTTGTCTTTTGTGGCGATATGCAACTCTTGCCTTGTTCAACAGTTCGCAGTAGTAAGCAGCATTGATTGTGGTTCTCTCATGCAAAAAATCACTCAGCAAAATGCCTCGCTGATCGAAAAAAATGATTGAAAGAACCTTGCCAGCTGACAGTCGAGTCTTGGCTTTCACTGGTGCTGCCTCTCCTTCCACTCCTTACTGGCTTGTTTGGATTCTGGAGTGTAGTGGTGAACCTATGTTTTGTCTCAGGTGACAATCTGACTCAAAAATCCATCACCTTCTTCCACAAACCTTGTTGTAAGCCTCTGACAGACCTCCAAACGTCTCAGCTTCAGATTTTCGGTCAAAAGTTTAGGGACTCATCCAGGACACACTTCATGGAACTGTAGGTCATTCGTGATGGTTGCTTGACAGCTCCCATAACTGATTCTGACTTTTTGTGCAATTTCTGATACCCTCACCCATTGATGGTTGTCAGTAATGTCTTTAACCTCACGAATGTTTTTGTCTGTAATGCTGGTCCGAGGATGGCGATCGTGTTTCTGATTTTCCACACATTCTTGTCCTTCCTTGAACATTTTATGCCAGGCAAACACACGCATCCTTGATAATGTTTTATCACCAAACTGTGCAGGCAATCTTTGGCAAATTTCCACCGCTGTAACTCCTTCACGAGCAGGAAATTTGATAATTATGCATTGTGCAGTGGAGGGGTGCACCTGTTGCTCAGACATCGTGAGCATTACTGACAAAACAGTGGGAAATATCTAACAGCATGCTCTCCTCACTTCTAATGTTCGCTCTTAAGCATAGCAGAAGTGCGGGGCCAATCCTACCAACCATTGAAGTTCAGGAACAAAAATCCCATTTATTTTTTATCTCCCTTCATAATAATAATAATAATAATAATAATAATAATAATTCAACATATATACCAATATCTGCAATTTAGCTAATTTACTGAGCAAGGTGATGCAGTGGATAAGACACAGTACATGTGTTCAGAAGGATGGTGATTCAGCTACCCATACAACCATCCATGATTTAGGTTTTCCTTGGCTTCCCAAAACTGCTGAAGTCAAATGCCAGGAAGGTTCCTCTGAATATACACAGCCAATTTTGTTCCCTATACTTCAATATCTGAGCTTCTGTTCCATCTCTAATGACCTTGTAATTGCAGTGGCATTAAAATCTAGTCTCTCTTCTTCTTTTTGTTGAATTAATTGCACCATCTATATTTTTCCTGTTGTGATGTACATCTCCAGGAACTTTGGTAATGAGCAGAAACCTACTTAGCAGATTCTACTTGTAATACGTAATCACAGTAACATATTGGTGGCACATGTACTTATCAGCTGATCAACCATCTAGTATAAATGCAATACTTCCTGCTTTTGGTGCTTTTGGGCAAATTTCTCAACCAGACCTCATGCAGAAAATATGGCAGCACCCTAGACACTGTTGTAGTGTGGGATAGTAATTCCTTTTGTCTCACAAGTTTGAAAGAGATACCACGATTTAGCACACACTACACCAAGATGTATTCCTTACTTCTGATTGCTGCAAAAATAGTGTACAAATTTGGACAGAACTCCTTTTGACATATTCTTTTGCTTCTAGTGAGAGTAGGGGCATGTGTAGATCATAAAAAATTGTTTTTGTACATAAAGTAAGATATTTACTTACACAGACAAATTTGTTCATTCAAAGACCTCTGTAATGTCATCATCTTTTCTAGTACTACATTTGATGCCACTGTTTATACATTTACAAGGGCGTTTTACTCTGTGTTTTATGCTGTGTGAAGCATTAAATGAATATAGTTGCAAACATTTGCTAAATCTCTTTTCCTGACTCATACATCTGTGACTATTACAAACAAAGCCCATATATGTACAGATGCCATGTTTCAGTTGCTTACTTGGGTTTACTTGTAGTACATAAGTACTAGTTCCTATATTTTCCATGAAGAATTCAGATCTGTGTGTGTGTTCCCATTTTGGACATGAGCACCATAATTCTAATTGCTAACAACCTCATTAGACGAGAACTGCTTCCTACTGATATGTACTGAAAAGTGATATGGAGATCCGTAAAGTGATTGCTAACTGGCCTTGTAACCAATTATGTGCATGAATGTTTCGTATTTGCTGTGTTTATGCAGACACTATTTGCAAATTTACAATGGGATGTTTATAATGCACAAGGTAAGGGGGATAAGTAGTGCTCACTAGCAAGGCAACAAAAAAGTTCAGTCATTAGCAAGATCAACATTGTCCTGAGCACTGCATCACAAGTGGTACTACCAGGTGGAGTGTTTCCTGTGGAAGATCTGACTGTGTTCACCAGTGGCTGGGCACTCTTTGGGTCACTTGAGCATCTGTGATACACAGCTGTAGTGATGAAAGCCAGCTCACAGTAGGATGCCCAGCACAGTGTGTCTACCTCGTTACCACGGCACATTAGGCCAATTTGGTTTTGGGAACTCACATTGTGCCAAGCCCACCTAGGATGATGTCTGACTGTGCCAGATTCTACTTGGCTGCACCTTCAGTGCCATTTGCTGTACAATGCCCCATGTGCTTTCTAACTGTTGATTGCTGAAGTCTGGCTGGTGATTCAGAAGATTAACCAAGCTTCCATGGAGTTGTCCCTTGATGACTACAGAATTTGTTGTTTATAAATCTGTACAAGATATTTTTTCTTGTGTTTCAAAGTGTACTGTCTCTATTGCCAAATTGGTGATGCCATTCAAACTTCAGATTTTGCTTTGGCAGTTGGGAAGTACATCTTTACTGTAAGAGTGTTTAGAGAGGGCATCTGCAATATCCTCATGAAAGATTCCATTAAATCAAAGTGGACTGACTCACAGTTCCTTGGGTGTTGGCCATGGTATGACCATCTGTATCACTGCAGCCTTGTTGCATCACTCTCAGATTAGTCTCTTAATATCTCAGTTTTTATATGTTGCCAGTAGATGAGATGTTGTGCACTAGATGCTTTCTGTGATTCAACAGCCAACCCCCCTCCCCCTCCCCTCCTCCCACTCCCGTCCTTCTGCGCATCCAGTCCAATGCAGAGCTGTAAGATTTCATCCTGCAGAACCCATGGAATGACAACTCAAAAATTTTCTTGTTCTACAGCTAGGAGGCTCATACTACCATTCAGTGATAGCCTGTATCAAAGGTATAGGAAAATTTACAGTCTGTATATAAAATTTAACATTAATTGTTCTGTGACATCATTGCATACAGTGTAGACAATTTTTGCTGCATTAGTCAGGAAATGGTCTGTTGTGTCCTGTATTGTCACAGTAATCTGGAAGGCATATCCTTCCATTGATTTAAAACCTTGTCATACTCCATGACAACATACAATGAAGTGTGTCTGTGTTGATATGCTTCCTGGTTGGCCAGAAATGCGTTTCTAGGTGTACAAGTCGATGAAAGATGTAACATTGTGCCACAGCTTGCAAGACTATATGCAAAGGATTTATTATCTGTTATCACGTGGAAGCATAGTCTGCACAAGCTTGCTTTGTGACCATGTAAACAATAGCCATTGACTTTTACTTGGCTTAAAGTTATTTTCTTGAAATGATTATATCTCTGTCATAGCCTAATAAGACTCATGGCAATGTTGATGTTCCAAAGTATGCAGTGACATGACTTGTACACCATCTTTGAAATAAATGTTGACAGTATATGCCAGTAATTATTACTGGAAGCAGTTTCTCTATACGAACACAATATAAAATACACATTTAGTTGAATTGCTTCTTGAATGGAGAACAAGTTTTCCAGACTCATACAAAGATTACCTTAACCCTTTCACTGCTACAGACGCGCTCTCTACATTCTGTGCTGAGCGTGGTTTTTTTTGTGTGTGTGTGTGTGTGTGTGTGTGTGTGTGTGTGTGTGTGGGGCTGTACAACTTGCCAAATGCTGTTCGGAGACAACACTCCATGGCTATAAAATACGCTACTGGCCATTAAAATTGCTACACCACGAAGATTATGTGCTACAGACGTGAAATTTAACCGACAGGAAGAAGATGCTGTGATATGCAAATGATTAGCTTTTCAGAGCATTCACACAAGGTTGGCACCAGTAGCGACACCTACGATGTGCTGACATGAGGAAAGTTTCCAACCGATTTCTCATACACAAACAGCAGTTGACATGCGTTACCTGGTGAAACGTTGTTGTGATGCCTCGTGTAAGGAGGAGAAATGCGTACCATCACGTTTCCGACTTTGATAAAGTTTCCGACTTTGATAAAGGTCGGATTGTAGCCTATCGCGATTGCGGTTTATCGTATCACGACATTGCTGCTCGCGTTGGTTGAGATCCCATGACTGTTAGCAGAATATGGAATCGGTGGGTTCAGGAGGGTAATACGGGACGCCGTGCTGGATGGATCCCAACAGCCTTGTATCACTAGCAGTCGAGATGACAGGCATCTTATCCGCATAGCTGTAATGGATCGTGCAGCCACGTCTCGGTCCCTGAGTCAACAGATGGGGACATTTGCAAGACAACAACCATCTGCATGAACAGTTTGACGACGTTTGCAACAGCGTGGACTATCAGCTCGGAGACACTTGATGCTGCATCACAGGCAGGAGCGCCTGCGATGGTGTACTCAATGACGAACCTGGGTGCACGAATGGCAAAACATCATTTTTTCGGATCAATCCAGGTTCTGTTTACAGCGTCATGATGGTAGCATCCGCGTTTGGGGACATCACGGTGAACGCGCATTGGAAGCGTGTATTCGTCATCGCCATACTGGCGTATCACCCGGCGTGATGGTATGGGGTGCCATTGTTTACACGTCTCAGTCACCTCTTGTTCGCATTGACGGCACTTTGAACAGTGGACGTTACATTTCAGATGTGTTACGACCCGTGGCTCTACCCTTCATTCGATCCCTGCGAAACCCTATATTTCAGCAGGATAAAGCACGACCGCATGTTGCAGGTCCTATACGGGCCTTTCTGGATACAGAAAATGTTCACTGCTGCCCTGGCCAGCACATTCTCCAGATCGCTCACCAACTGAAAACGTCTGGTCAATGGTGGCCGAGCAACTGTCGTATCGTGTTGAAGCTGCATGGACAGCTGTACCTGTACACGGCATCCAAGCTCTGTTTGACTCAATGCCCAGGCATATCAAGGCCGTTATTGTGGCCAGAGGTGGTGGTTCTGGGTACTGATTTCTCAGGATGTATGCACCCAAATTGCGTGAAAATGTAATCACATGTCAGTTCTAGTATAATATACACTCCTGGAAATGGAAAAAAGAACACATTGACACCAGTGTGTCAGACCCACCATACTTGCTCCGGACACTGCGAGAGGGCTGTACAAGCAATGATCACACGCACGGCACAGCGGACACACCAGGAACCGTGGTGTTGGCCGTCGAATGGCGCTAGCTGCGCAGCATTTGTGCACCGCCGCCGTCAGTGTCAGCCAGTTTGCCGTGGCATACGGAGCTCCATCGCAGTCTTTAACACTTGTAGCATGCCGCGACAGCGTGGACGTGAACCATATGTGCAGTTGACGGACTTTGAGCGAGGGCGTATAGTGGGCATGCGGGAGGCCGGGTGGACGTACCGCCGAATTGCTCAACACGTGGGGCGTGAGGTCTCCACAGTACATCGATGTTGTCGCCAGTGGTCGGCGGAAGGTGCACGTGCCCGTTGACCTGGCACCGGACCGCAGCGACGCACGGATGCACGCCAAGACCGTAGGATCCTACGCAGTGCCGTAGGGGACCGCACCGCCACTTCCCAGCAAATTAGGGACACTGTTGCTCCTGAGGTGTCGGCGAGGACCATTCGCAACCGTCTCCATGAAGCTGGGCTACGGTCCCGCACACCGTTAGGCCGTCTTCCGCTCACGCCCCAACATCGTGCAGCCCGCCTCCAGTGGTGTCGCGACAGGCGTGAATGGAGGGACGAATGGAGACGTGTCGTCTTCAGCGATGAGAGTCGCTTCTGCCTTGGTGCCAATGATGGTCGTATGCGTGTTTGGCGCCGTGCAGGTGAGCGCCACAATCAGGACTGCATACAACCAAGGCACACAGGGCCAACACCCGGCATCATGGTGTGGGGAGCGATCTCCTACACTGGCCGTACACCACTGGTGATCGTCGAGGGGACACTGAATAGTACACGGTACATCCAAACCGTCATCGAACCCATCGTTCTACCATTCCTAGACCGGCAAGGGAGCTTGCTGTTCCAACAGGACAATGCACGTCCGCATGTATCCCGTGCCACTCAACGTGCTCTAGAAGGTGTAAGTCAACTACCCTGGCCAGCAAGATCTCCGGATCTGTCCCCCATTGAGCATGTTTGGGACTGGATGAAGCGTCGTCTCACGCGGTCTGCACGTCCAGCACGAACGCTGGTCCAACTGAGGCGCCAGGTGGAAATGGCATGGCAAGCCGTTCCACAGGACTACATCCAGCATCTCTACGATCGTCTCCATGGGGGAATAGCAGCCTGCATTGCTGCGAAAGGTGGATATACACTGTACTAGTGCCGACATTGTGCATGCTCTGTTGCCTGTGTCTATGTGCCTGTGGTTCTGTCAGTGTGATCATGTGATGTATCTGACCCCAGGAATGTGTCAATAAAGTTTCCCCTTCCTGGGACAATGAATTCACGGTGTTCTTATTTCAATTTCCAGGAGTGTATTTGTCCAATGAATACCCGTTTATCATCTGCATTTCTTCTTGATGTAGCAATTTTAATGGCCAGTGGTGTACATATCATCCAATTTTATGGTACTATTCATTGACAAAATTTTATTTTTGCACATGTTACAATATGATGTCTTTGCTTGATAAAGGACTGATTTTATTTTCATTATTCATCATAGTTATTGTGCTGTATCATATTAAGTAAAACACTGCATGAAATTTTAAAGAGTTTGCAGAGGTAAAAACTCATTGCATAAACTTTGCATATGATTGATTTTAGTTCATATCTTCCAGTGTATGAAATGTAGATAAGATATCAAATTTAAAAAAAAATTGTGAACAGAATACTATCTCATTTCATTCTTGAATTGTTGATTTTTGTATCCAACAAACATTTGTGTTCAGTGTTCCCACATGGACTTGCCAGCTTCTGCAGAATACTTGTCATTCGATTTTACAAAAACTACTGACTGAAAAAAATTAATTTTTGCACACCTTATGGTGTGATATCTTTGCTCGGTAAAGGATTGAATGTCTTTTTGTTATTCGTCATAGTCATTGTGCTGCATCAAATTAAGTAACACATTGAACAAAATTTTAAAGAGATTTCAGATACAAAAACACATTGCATAAACTTTGTGTGTGCTTGATTTTAGCTCATATATTGCAGTATATGAAATGTATGTAAGATATCAATGTTTTTATTTAAAATTGAGAGCAGAGCAATATCTCATTTGATTCTCGAGTTTTTGATTTTTGTAACCAATTGACAGTCACATATGACATGCCCACTTCCATACATGTGGATGGGGAATTACGTGGTCATAACGATCATCATATTTCATAAATATTTCCGTAAATTATAGTGCGTAAAGAGATACATATATTGTATTATAAATACTCGAAACTCTTTTATTCACCGAGATATAAAATAACTCATCTGTGGCAGTGAGGCTAGTGGCTCAGGAAGTGTACAGACATATGTAGTATGGTAGGAAAACCCAAGTGGCTCACGTATACATGTCCACAGCAGCTGAGGAGCATTAGAACAGGACGTGTATTTATGTCCACCACAGCAAAAGTGCTAGCAAAATTCTAGAATTGTCAATAAGCAGTTCATTTTTAATTTAAAATACTAGCAGAAATGTCCTGTTTGTCCTCAGCAGTTATCTCTACCACTACACCATGCTGGATGATGCCCAGCTATGCAGTCCATCATCAATTGCTGCTCAGAAATGATTGTCCACTGGATTAAACAGCTTACCTCAAGTACCCACAAGCAGATAGTGATCTCTAAGAGTGCAATAATTCATAATAAGGGATAACATCCCTGATGGAATGATTTAATGGACTTCCTTGCTGAATCATAGGTCTTTGGTGGGATTCTGAGGTTGAAGAAATGATGTGTTTGTGTAAAGCACTTTTATGTTCCATCCAAACACCAACGGTCTCTGGATTTTGACAGTTGTCACCCATTCCATACCACAGAGTGCATCTCATACTACCTTGGCACCCACAGGCATTGCATCTGCAGTGGAAGATAGGAATTGTCCAAATATGTTGGGAATGTCGTCATAGAATTTCCAGACAGACAGTACTCTCCCCGGTTACCATGGCAACAGATTACTGATAGATTACTGATACCATTCTTATGGTCAGACCAACAAATCCTTTGCCACTGTCCAGTATTCCCATCACCATCCAGACCTTGAAGCACTCAGTCACACCCTTTCCCAGGGCTAGGCTATATTTTATTGTGCCTGGATGTGAAGGGTGTCTATCTGTAACCCCCCAAAGAAGTATTCTGTCATTTTCTCAAACTATGCAGTATGCTAGTCCATTCATGTGCCATCCCTGATCTCTCAGTCCTGCAGTCTGTGTGTCATCCCCCCCTCTCTGTTATTATCTTCCTTCCAGTTTTGTGAATTTTATCATAATGTAGATAAAACAGGGGTGATAGCTCTCATGACTGTCATTGCAATTTTATGAGATACTGCATTTGTAAATCTAAGTTTATCCCCCCCCCCCCCTTTTCTCCCTTCAGTTTTCATATAAATCTAAATTTATCTGTGTCTCACCCACTAGTACATGCAAGTGAGTTGTTCACTTTCCTCATTATGTTATTTTTTTTAAATGTATTGTCTCATGAGGCCTCTGTATTATTGGCACATGAATAGGGGACATGTCACTACCTTAAGTGGATGATAATTGAATACATTTACAATTAATAAATAATAATAATAATAATAATAATAATAATAATAATAATAACAATAACAAAAATAATAATTGTGATGATGACTACAATGATGATGACAATGATGATGATGATGATGATGATGCTATGACTTCCTAAGATGTTAATTTCAAATCACAAAATAATGATTATGGAATTGGGATATGCATATCAAAGTAATTTTTAAAAGCCATAGACTGTTTCAAAGTAATTTCTCTTGGAAGTATTTTGTGTGCTGTTAACTTAAATCTGAAGTTAAAGGAATTGTTTTCTTTTGGTATTTGACAATATTCTCACAGAAAACTATCACTGTTTGTCGTCTAGATAATGAGCCACATGAAGATTCAACAGCTGCAGCAAACTCTGGAAGTTGCACAGCAGCAGGAGATGCAGTTCAAGGCTCATTTTGAGGTTAGTATTTGTCTTCTGTTAACCTTTGTACTAGCGGGCAGAAATTTTTCTGCAGTCTTCAGTAAAAGCTGTACTCCGAATTCCGCAAGTCAAAAATCAAATAGTTTACAATTGCAGCCTTTGAGAGTTCCTCACAACCATATAATGATATGTACCTTTGTGTTGTATTTCAGGTCATTAAGTATGTGCTGCTGTACTAATATACAACAAAGGCAAATACTGCAGGACTGATGACCTCACCATTTAGTCCCATAACCTTCCTCCATCAATCAGTTAATCAATCAAAGGCAAATACTAACAGTGCACTCACTAAATTCTTTGCCAAATCATGAATGATTGAAACCACTCCTTCAGTGTTTTGTGTAACTTATATAGTATGACAATATCTTGCACAGTGGACTGGACCATTGTTCAGGTACGCAAGTCTGCAACTATGGTTTAGCCATTACCACAGAGCTCTTCGTACAGTATTTAGTGTGCCCTTATCATTAGTATGTTTAAGACTTCAACTTCACACTGATGTTTCTGTATTCAAGGAATTGAACATATACAGGGTGAGTCACTAACTATTGCCACCAAGAATAACTCCAAAAGTATGATAGGAGCTGAAAAGTTTGTGGGACAAAAGTTGCATGGGACAATGGGGGCCATAATATGATGTTCATTTTTTGTTGCTAGGTGGGGTCACTTCAGAGATATGAAGGTCAGCTTTGTTTTTTTAAATGGGATGCTATAGTTTGGTTCTTATTTTCTGACAGCGGCTATTGAGACAAATCCAGTGATGTGTAACAGTAAGGTCTTTGAAGATCAATGAAGGTCAAAAAGGTGGCTTGAATGTCCATTTACAGAAAGTGTTTGAAGTGATGACCATTGGCATCAGTGCAGTGCTGCAATCTTCTTATCATGGATTGATTGGTATTCCTTATCACATCGGCACTTATTGAAGCAGATGCTCTGACATTTCTCTCTCGCATATCTTCAGGTATAGTTGGAACGTCTTTAAAAACAATGTCTTTTACGAATCACCACATGAAAAAATCCAGAGGTGTCAAGTCTGGCGAACAAGCCGGCCACGGCACATCTCCTCCGCGCCCAGTCCAACGATTTGGAAATTGCCTTTGCAACTCATTTCTAGCCATCAGCGAAAAATGTGCTGGACACCCATCGTGTTGATACCACATTCTATTCCTTGTTCCTAAAGGTATTTCTTCCAATAACAGATCTAGTGTTTATTGCAGGAATGTGGTGCACTTCCTACCATTAAGATTTCCTTCAATGAAATAGGGGCCTATAATTCTGTCCTCCAGAATCCCACGCCATACATTCACTGACCACGGTTTTTGGTGTGCAACTTGCCGCAACCAGTATGGATTTTCAGTTGCCCAATAATGCATGTTATGCAAATTAACATTTCCATGGTTCGTGAATGTAGCCTCGTCAGTAAATAAAATGAAATTAATAAATGTATCATCCCTCTGAATCTGAAGTTGAGTCCTTCGGCAGAATTCAATGTTACAATCCATACCAGGTAATTCTTGGTTGAGACTGATATGGTAAGGATGATATTTATGGCGATTCAGAACACTAACAATACTACTCTGGCTCAAGCCAGATTCCCTTGCGATTTGACACGAATCTACACAAGGATCTCGAACTACAGTGGCAAGAATACCAATTTCCATTTCCTCATTAACAACTTTCCTTTGCCGGATATGTGTCCAATGCATTAAAAATCCAGTTATTCGCAATCTATCATACATGTATTTAAATGTACAACATGTAGGGTGAGTATGTTGAGGATATCTTTCAGCATATATGTCTCTACTTTCACTGAATTTCATTGGCATTCTCCATAAATGAGAAGCATATCGACTTGTTCTTCGTAGGAATACATCATTCACATTCACTTGATTCAATGATACTAGTCTTACTGTTCCTATTAATGTTGTAATGTGGAACTATCGAATGGTGTTTACATGTCAATGGCATGTTAGATGGATATGCCGTATTCAGCGAATATTTACTATTTGCACGACATACGAGAGAGAGTACCACTCAATCCATGATAAGAATATTGCAGCACTGCATTGATACCAATGGTCATAACTTCGAACACCTTCTGTAAATGTGTAAATGGACATTCGTGCCACCTCTGTGACCTTTGTTGTCTCGATAGCCGCTATCAGAAAGTAAGAAGAAAAAAAAAGGTTGACCTTCATATCTCTGACGCGACCTCACCTAGCAACATAAAACCAACGTCATATTATGGCCCCGTTGTCTCATGCAACATTTGTCTCACAAACTTTTCAGCTAATATCATACATTGGGAGTTGTTCTAGGTGGCAATAGTTAGTGACTCACCCTGTAGAATTAAATAATTCAAGTAAAATGAGAATATAGATGGAATATGTTCTAAACTCGTACTGCAATTACAGGTGGAGGCACTACTGAGAATTCAGAATAGATGTTAATAACAAAAAACTTATTAAACATTAAAATAATATAATTGGATAGATAATTAATCTACTCACCAAGTGGTGGCAGGAGATGACTTACATGAAAGTTAAGGAAATATGCAATCTGTTGGAGCCAGAGGTTCCTTCTTCTGAGAGAAGGGTTGAAGTGGAAGGAAAAGGAGTGGGAAGGTTTAAGAAATGGGGAGAATCAGGAAAATATCAGCCAGAACTCTGGATCAGGGAAGACTTACCGAATGGGATGAGAAGGAAAGACTGACTGTTGGGGACTGAACCAAATGGAAACCGCATCTGGCACAGTCTCCAGCAATCACTCTTTCCTTCTCATCCTGTTCATTAGGTCTCTGCTGACGTGGAGTGCTGGGCAGCTTATCTGTAACCCTACCCATTTCCTAAACCTCACCAATCCTTTGCCTTGATCCCTTTTTTTGTAAACCATCGTTGCCAGTTTTATAAAGGCCTTGTCGCTACTGCTGTGGAGGCCAAGTTGCCACTGTAGTTATGTTTGGCTGAGTTTGTGAATTCTTGAAATGGCTTCTGGTGCAGTACACTGCCAAGACAATTTCTTCCTGCAATTATTACACAGCTATGCCCAAGGGTCAGGTAACAGGATAGGAGAACGAAGGTTCTAAAACACTCCAACAGATTAGTAACAAAGTCACACAAATGAGTTAAAAAGTTTTACTTATCTTTGTGACCTGTTGAATAATGGTGTCTGCAACACTGCATGTAATATAACACAAAAAAGCCCTCAATGGCTAAGTGCAAATAATCATAGGTAAACTTCACAGTATGTAGCAAATGCAATTACAACAACTCTCTGTTCACTTCTAAGAGTTCACTAAATGATGTTCCCTGTCTAAGTCAGCCCTGGACAATGATCTTTAACCAAGTGGCTGAGAGCTGCTCTTCTCTCTTCCAAGTAGGCTTCTGCCCATTGTCGTCCGGTCATTGGCAGATTGTACTCGGCTGGCAATTAGCCGAGGCGAAGTTGATACATTCATCCTCAGCGCCACCCATTGTGCTGGTGGAACTTGTGCAAATGGCAAGTCTCTATGACACTGGCACCAGCTCGCATCTTTGCGCCTGTGATGTTTTTGCCCTGGTTGTGTCTTGTTCGGACGACACAGCGCCTTTTCTGTCCCCACCAGCCCTTCTGCCAGTTCCCCTCCAACCCTTCTGCCAGGAGGAAGAACACTGGCTCTGAAAGTTTGCACATTTCCTTAACTGTTATATGTGTTTTCTCTTGCCGTCACTTGGTGAGTAGATTTTTTGCCCATCTAATTGATTGTTTTCATTGTTTCATTAAAAAGCAAGTGCTACTTATTTCACACTTTTGGATGTGCATGTGAGGCTATTCTTGTAGTGTATGATTTTGTTGTAGTTTTTGTGAACAGCTTTGGTGCGAGATGATAAAAAAGTAATGGGATTTTTTGTTTTTGTTAAAGAATCTTTATTTATCAGTTTGGTCCCCTTCAAAGTAATCCCCCTCAGATATATACTACATTTGTGCCAGCACTTTTTCCAGTCTTGGTAACACTTCTGGAACTCATTTTTCATTGTGATGTTCAGCGCCTTCTGCAATCCTGTTTTTATCTCATCAGTGGTGGCAAAATGATGTCCTTTCGTAGTTCTCTTCAGCTTCGGGAATAGAAAGAAGTCTCAGCAGGTGACCATATCAGGTGAACACAGTTGTTGAGGCAACATAACAATTTTATTTTTTACCAAAACATCATGAACGAGCATTGAGGTGTGAGCTGGAACATTATCATGATGCAGTTTCCTCGAGCGGTTTTGTCACAGTTCTGGTCGTTTTCTTCAGAATGCTTCATGCAAAAGGTGCATAACTTCCAAATAGTATTCCATATTGACCATAAGGCAGGAACTCATGGTGCACTATTCCCATGTTTATGGTCTTGACTCTTCAGGCAGTTTCCATTGGGATGATTGGTTTCAATGTTGTACCTATGTACCAATGTTTTGTCACTTTTTATAACCTTCTTTAGAAGTTCTGGATCATTGTTGACCTCATTCAGTAATTCCTGAGCGATGTCTACACGATGTCATTTTTGATCAAAATTCAAGAATTTCAAAACAGACTTTTCTGCTACACTTTTCATGCCCAAAACCTCCGAAAACATATGCCGACATCATCAGCAACATCTCTGATGGTGATTCATCGATTCTCCAGAACCATTTTCTTTACTTCTTCCACATTCTCGTCAGAAATTGATGTGGTAGGGTGTCCAGGGAAGTTCGTCTTCAGCATCTTCTCGACCTTCTTTCAAAAGTTTATACCACTCATAAACTATTGTCTTACTTGTAGTTGATTTGCCAAAGGCCACAGTCAACATTTTGAATGTGATGCTGAACTTTATTCTATTTTCAAGCAAAATTTAAATGAAATTCTTTGATCCACCTGTATCAAAAATAAAAATTTACCGAGCACTCGAAACCACGTGTAACTATTTCAACTGTCAACACTAAACTAAATATTCAAGACAACTGAAAATGCAAATATACATCAGGAACATGTGTACCAACAAGAAACTGAAAATTATATATATAAAGCTTGCAAAATTCAAAAATTCCCATTACTTTTCGATCATACCTCGTAATTCAGACTGTGACTGGAAGAGTTCAGCACAGCTTAACTAC
This sequence comes from Schistocerca americana, assembly GCF_021461395.2. Lineage (NCBI taxonomy): Eukaryota > Metazoa > Arthropoda > Insecta > Orthoptera > Acrididae > Schistocerca > Schistocerca americana. Next base: position 239,233,890 of record NC_060125.1, on the reverse strand, counting down.
CACTGATTCTTCCAGCTAATGTCAGCTAATAAATTCTGAACTACTGTATTTCATACAGCTGTGGATTGTCGACATTGTCTGTTCTCTCAGAGATGCGTGTAAATAAACATATCAAAGGTACGGAAATGCACAAGCTGTCAGAGTCAGTGCCTCCTTCTGGCACAAGGATTGAAGGGAAAAGAAGAGGGATAAAGGAAAAGGACTGGCGAGGTTTAGGAAATGGGGAAATTTAGGGAAAAGTAACCTAGAACCCTGGGTCATGGGATGACATGGAAAGATTGATTGTTGGTGCCTGCACTGGACGAGACTTGAAAACCAGAGAGCTTAAAGCTGGAAGATAAGGTAAAAGCAAGAGTGAGATTGCAGGGGGGGGGGGACAACCAAACATGAAAGAATCAATAAGAGTGGAAAGCTAAGTGCATTGTACATGTTAAACAGGTGGGAATAGGGAGGAGGAGGAGGAAGAGGTGATGGTGTGCCCCCCCCCACCCCCCTCCTATCACCTCAGTTTTTTTAATGTCCTGGTCAGGCCATATGCTCCTTCCACACACCCCTTGACTGCCCCTGCTGTAAGACTTGCCTGATCCACCCTTTCACTTGCCCCTATACCAGCCTTGTAATGGCAAAACATATACCAACAAAGTGAGAGCCACTTGTGAAATGACACGCGTTGTGTACTAAGTGGTATGTAAACATCATTCAGCATTCTACATTGGTTTGACACCAAGCTATCAGTTAAGATGAATGGGCATAGACTGAGGGTGTATTCTGGCTTCAAGCAATATCCTGTTGCAGAGCATGCTTACAAAATGATAGTCATCACCTCATTACCTGTTTCACCACACATACTATCTGGTTTCCCCCTCCTGACACCAGTTTCTCAGAGTTCCGCACATGGGAACGGATGTTAGAACATGTGCTTGGTTCTCATCACCCACCTGTCTTAAATTTACATTAATTTCTGTGGTCTCAGTTACTGCTCCTTTTCTGTACTCCCTTTTATTTTTCTGTATCTTTTATTTTCCAACCTGTCTATTTCCCCCTTGCCTGTCTACTATGTACAGTGGACTTAGCTTTACACTCTTGTTGACTCTTGTGTGATGTTTTTCCAGTAATGTCTGTCTTGTTTATTACCCTATCTTCCACCGTTAAGTTCTCAGGTTTTCACATCTTGTCCGGTGCAGGCACCAACAATCAGTCTTTTGTTCTTGCCCTGCCTGGAAGTCTCCTTTGATCTGAGGTTCTGGCAACTTTTCCATAACTCTTCTCATTGCCTGAACCTCACCAGTTCTTCTCCTTCCTCACTCTTCCTTTCCCTTCAATCATTCTACCAGATGAAAGAACCACTGGTTCTGAAAGCGGGCACATTTTCATTTCTTATGTGTTTTCATCTTTTTCCTCCTGGTGAGTAGATTTTTTTTAATCATTCAGTTATATTTTCAGACTTTGATTGTTTTTGGTGGAAAAATTAGCAATTTGGTTACGTTCTGAAACATTTATACTCTTGAGTAATTTGAAAAAGATTTGATTTGCAATAAAAATCTATACATCTGTCTCTTTACCTTCCCTCTATTTTCCTCTTTCCCTAGAAATTCTTTTTCTTTTAACATAGGATGAGAAGTGATACAGTTGGTGTGTCTTTTTTCCTCCATTGTTTCCATTTTGCATATTTACACCCCTGGCCAATGAGCACTTCTAATAAAGAAGAGTTAGAACTCCTAAAGAAAACCACAGAAAAAGTCTACCTTTTTGAGAAATCCATATTCATTACCAGTTTTTGAAAATTCCAGATTACTCACCAGTGTGAAATTCTTTTCCAAATTTTTAGTAATAACTATGAAAAATGTATGGAATTTGAGAACTTTATTGGTACATAGTGTAGGCACCACGGAGCCGTAAGCATCTTACACAGGTGCTACATCTGATTATTAAAAACAATATGTTAGAAAGTAGTAGCTGATAACAGATCATTATAATCTCTCATGGGAATTGACAACAAATACAATTCTTTTATCTTTTTGAGGGAAATATTGAGTAGTGCGAATACACCAGTTTGTTCTGAACTGAAATTGCCACGTGATGTACTGATTATTCGGTGGTAACCTTAAGGAAAATGTTAACCAGTACATAGGTATGGCATTATTACGTGAAAAAATGACATGCTGTCCATGGAGCTTAAGTGAATGATTGATTATATTATTTTATTTTTGATATTTTTATGATACAATCACATGAGCATTTCACAGTTGTATAACCAGTTTCGACCAGGTAGTGGTCATCTTCAGACCGAAACAGGAATCTTGTTTATCATAGTTCCTTTGGGAATTTTGCTCACTTATTAATTCTTACCTTCCTATTCAGAATTTTTGTGAGACGCTGTGCTGAAACATTCAGGCTATATTTCTTCATTTCACCTGATTTATATTCATACTCATGGTTTTTTTCACATTGACAACTCTTACAATCTCAATTGTATTATGCAACAAACAGAACCTTCCTGAAAAATTCATAGGTTAAGAAACTTGCAAGAGGATCAGTAAGTACTACACAGAGGAAAGGAGGTAAAAACAAAGCAGAAAATAAATAGCTATTGAAAAACAAGAAAGAAAGTGCAGAACAGACAAATATTAATGTATTGGAATTCTTTATGTGCTCTGTAAATGACAAAAATCAAAAGCTGCTGATGAAAGAAAAATATGTAGGTCAATTTATATTTTGCTCCACCTTCTTGTAATAAATGCAGAACATTATATTGTTACCTTCCACATACCTCCTGAATTTAGATACTTATTTATGCAAACATCTGAATATTACGCAACACACAGTTTGAAATTACAGTCAATATATATTCAAACAGTAGAAAATCCAGGATGGAATGTAACAATGTTATAAAAAGGAAAGTTGCTGCTCACCATACAGTGGAGATGCTGAGTCACAGATAGGCACTACAAAAAGACTGACACAAATAAAGCTTTCGATCAGTAAGGCCTTCATCAAAAATAGACCACACACACACACACACACACACACACACACACACACACACACACACGAAAACGCGACTCTCACACACAACTGCAGTCTTAGGCAACTGAAGCCACAAATCAATATATATTTTGACACATTTTAAATGCAGCTGTACCCATTCCACTTTTTGGGACTTGTTAGTCTCATAGATTCCTTGTTCTTATCTGTGAAAACACCTTAGTTTTAATTTTTAATCTGTTAATTTCTCTAGCAAGAGCAGCAGAAGCAGCTGCGGGCTCAGCTACAACAGATGTCTCAGCAGCAACAGAGGCAGATGACACCACAAGTCCTGCAGCAACAACAGCAACAAAGAATGATGCGTCCAACTGGAATGGCTAACAACCCAGGGCTCCGTCATCTTTTGCAGCAGGTATGTTAATTCTTCCATAGCACACGGTAATTATGTAAACTCTGACCTTTTCCTCTTATTTAACATGGCAGGCAGGTGAAAAGGTACTGCATTTACTGGGAAGTAAAATGACACTGCCAGTATGAAACTCTATCTAACAGAGCTGAATACAGTCTGAGCATGTGAAAATCAGTACATGAACAGTGTGTGGTCTGAAATGAATCTTTGTTACTAGTGAAAACTGTTTGACTTGCAATTCAATTGGCCAAGAATAAGATTAGTAATGTAATGTTATATTATAGACATTATGCTTTGTATAGACCAAGTGAAATTTGTATCACAAGCATATAGAATTATATACAGGGTGATTCACGAAGATATGCAAATATTTTAATATGTTATTGCGCAAGTAAAACTAAAGAAAAAAGTTCATATAAACATGGGTCCACAAATGTTTAGTTAATAATAAAAGATTTTGCCTGAAATTTAGCACCTTTGCTAATATGAAGGCATCACAAAACTGTACGAGGTTAAAGTAAAGCATTATTTACATATATTTTGTTGTTATTGATCTGGTGAATCTAATAAAACATGTCTCAGACATGTATCTGTAGTAGTTTTCCAGAACATCCAGAGAATCAAAGATGTAGTTTCATAAAATTTTTAATTTATTAACTACTTGGCTCAGTTTGTTTTTTAAATTCCAGACAATTGCACAAAGTTTTCAACATAAGTAGTAGAGAACTTAATTTTGGAAAAATGATGGTAATAACATTAACTGAAACTGTGGTGTCACCGCCAGACACCACACTTGCTAGGTGGTAGCCTTTAAATCGGCTGCGGTCCGCTAGTATACGTCGGACACGCGTGCCGTCACTATCAGTGATTACAGACCGAGTGCTGCCACACGGCAGGTCTAGAGAGACTTCCTAGCACTAGCCCCAGTTGTACAACCGACATTGCTAGCGATGGTTCGCTGACAAAATATGCTCTCATTTGCCGAGACGATAGTTAGCATAGCCTTCAGCTACGTCATTTGCTACGACCTAGCAAGGCGCCAGTACCAGTTACTATTGATACTGTAATAATGTACTGTCAAGACCGACATTCACCATTTATGGATTAAAGTTAAGTATTCCACCAGCTACGTCCGTTTTTTCTAAATTCTAATTTCCTTGTCCTGTTCCAGACCTCACGCCAGCCTGCATGAGCTAAAACGCGTGCCTTTTGGCTTCCTCTTGTAACCCGGTGTTGGCTCTCCTGCCAACCCACAACAGAAACTGTATGAATGTGTCACATAATCTGCTTTTATTAATACCATAGCACACATGAATTCATGTTAAAGCAGAAAAAACCAAGCTCAGTTTTAAGGAAGTTGCACAGTGTACACACAGTTTCACAGTACATTCACAATAAATATTCAAAAATGTCTCCACCGAGTTCAATGCATTTAGCTGCATATGTATGAACAGATTTTGTTGCTTGTTCCAGTTTCACAGGGTTGTTCTTAATTTCGTCTGTTGCATTCATAATGTGAGCAGGTATAACGTATGCAATATTCGTTAACTGCAGCTGTAGCATTACCATCACATTTGCCAAATCGCCATATTCCTCTGCCATAAATTTGAAAGGCATCCCTATTTCACAAACAATGTATAAAACAAAAACAGTTACTATGTGATTTCACTTAAATACACTGTTCTTATTATGTTCTTTCACTGAACAATATAGAAAACTAACTCGTTTCAAGGTTAGGAAACTACTGAAACAACTCACTAACAGTTGCCAACAATGACATAAATGTTTCTACATTTTTAATGGAGAGTAAACAAATTTACTTGTATAATAATCTTGCTTCTCTGGATATTCTGGAAAACTTCTGCAGATTCACCAGACCAATAACAATAAAATAAATGGAAATCGTACTTTACTTTAACCTTGTACAGTTTTGCGATGGCTTCATATTAGCAAAGTTGCTAAATTTCAGCAAAATCTTTTATTAGCTGTAACTCCTAAACTAAACATTTGCAGACCTATGTTTATATGAACTTTTTCTTTAGTTTTACTTGTAGAATATCTTCGCGAATCACCCTGTATATGTGGGTTTCTTTCCAATGTCTGTGTTAAACTCCAGTTGGGTACAGGTTTTATTTACTTTATAAATTAAGCTTTTTTTCAGTTGGATACCTGTAGCAGTAACATTAAATCACAGAATATTTTCACCTTCGTCTTGCACTTAAAGTAGTTTTCACATGTTGTAATACAGGGTGCTTCATAAAGAATGACCAGAGTCAAAACTATTTTTATTTATCGATGAAAACTTACTGCAAACATGGGATTGATTGCAAAATACACACAAAATCTTGTAGTTTTAACCATGCAATTACAAATGCTCAGTGTGTCCACTAGCAGCAGTACAGACCACATCTGGACAGTAGCTAAATTCGTCATAAACTTTACATGATGTATCTGCTTTTACTGGAGTTATGGTGGCTGTTGTTTTGTCCCTTACTTCTTCTATGTCACGAGGTAGAGGGGAAGTGAACACACTTTCCTTCACATATCCCCACAAGAAAAAATCGCATAGGATCTGGCAATCTTGGAGGAGAAAAATGCAGGGCAGTGCCTCGGGACCCAATGTGCCCTATTCAGTGTTGAACTATCTTCAAATGCTGCAGAGCTGGCTTTCTCCACACTTCAGGAGTCTGATGATTTGATTTTCCAAAAGGATGGAGCTCCACTGCAATGGCACAACAACATACATCAGTTTCTAAATGTCACTGTGCTTCAACACCAGACAGGGCACATGGGACCCCCAAGACACTTTTTTGGCCTCCAAGATCACCAGATGTGATCCCTGAGAATTTGTTCTTGTGGGAATATGTGAAGAAAGTGTGTTCACCTCCCCTTTACCTCGTGACCTAGAAGAAGTGAAGAACAGAATAACAGTTGCCACAACTTCTGTAAAAGTAGGTATATAGTGTAAAGTTTATGACGAACTTAGCAATCATCTAGATGATGATCTTGCTGCTGCTGGTGGACACACAGAGCATTTGTAGTAGCATAGCTAAAACTCTTCAGATTTTGTGAGTATTTTGCAATATATACAATGTTGGTAGCATGTCTTTATCAATAAATATGGAGTTTTGAAATTGGATCATAATTTTTGAAATATCCTGTGTGTTGTGTATGTTTTAACAATGGGAAGTCCAGTACACAGTAGTACAGTATGAAAAGGATAGATAGCTACTCACCACAGAGAATAGGCGCTGAGTCACGGAGAGCTGCAATGAAACATTTTCTGACAAAAATGTTCATTTTCTGAAATAAAAACCACACACTACATTCTTCCCCAAGCACAAGTCAAACACACACACACACACACACACACACACACACACACATATATATATGGCCATTGTCCCTGTCCTGGCAGTCAGACCCCAGTGGCCGGGTACAGTGGTCATGTGCGTGTGAATTGTGCTTCTGTGAATGAATGTGTGTTTTCTATTTCAGAAGAAAGACTTTTTTGTCCAAAAGCCTCGATGTTTAGCAGTCTTTTGCACTATGCGTCTCTGATGCTAGACACCTTCTCTATGTTTCTCTATGTGGTGCGGAGCAATATGCCCTTTTCACATTACTGTATGTTTTCTGTAACTTAAACTACTGGTCTCGTCAGTTTATTTTGATGACTGATAACAGCCAATTCTTCTCATATCTTTTTATCAAATTCTTATAAGAGTTCCGGAGAAAATATTCAATCAGTCATAATACATTTAGGAAACTATCAGAAGTTTGTGCTAAGAACACTGATGGTTTCTTTGATTTTACTTCTAAAACCATCACAAAATACAAAATGCTATCTCCATGCTGTGTGGTTAGTTACATCTCTATTAATATAAACAATAAGATGAATATAATAGAGGGAAACATTCCACGCGGGAAAAATATATTTAAAAACAAAGATGATGTGACTTACCATACGAAAGCACTGGCAGGTCGATAGAAACACAAACAAACACATACATACACACAAAATTCTAGCTTTCGCAACCAATGGTTGCTTCGTCAGGAAAGAGGGAAGGAGAGGGAAAGACGAAAGGATGTGGGTTTTAAGGGAGAGGGTAAGGAGTCATTCCAATCCCGGGAGCGGAAAGACTTACCTTATGGGGAAGAAAGGACAGATATACACTCGCACACACACACACATATCCATCCGCACATACACAGACACAAGTCCTCTTTCCTGATGAAGCAACCATTGGTTGCGAAAGCTAGAATTTTGTGTGTATGTATGTGTTTGTTTGTGTTTTATCGACCTGCCAGCGCTTTCGTATGGTAAGTCACATCATCTTTGTTTTTAAATATAAACAATAACATTTACTTAGTTCACAAGTTTACAAATGATGTTAACTTTTCAGCTGCACCCTGGGTGGAAATCTACATTATCTTATTTGCTATATAGCGGAGATGCTGAGTCACAGATAGGTACAACAAGAAGACTCTCACAGTTAAAGCTTTCGGCCACTGGCCTTCGTCAACAATAGCGAGTGCGCCCACACACACACACACACACACACACACACACACACACACTCTCATGCAAATGCAACTCACACACATGGCTGCAGTCGTCTGTGTGTGTGTGTGTGTGTGTGTGTGTGTGTGTGTATTGTTGACAAAGGCCAGTGGCCAAAAGCTTTAACTGTGAGAGTCTTTTTGTTGTGCGTATCTGTGACTCAGCATCTCCGCTATATGGTGAGTACCAACTTTTTTCCTCATAATATTGTTGCATTCTATCCTGGATTTTCCGTTGTTTGATTATCTTATTTCCTCCAACTCTTTCCTCTCTACAGCTAGGTGAAGCAGCCCATATTCCAGAAATTAATACTTTTGTGTTTTTTGTTTGTGGGAATTAACCTGCTGCCACCTGATAAATTTAATGTTTGTTTAATTGTTATATAAAGAATAAGCTTAGTTTCTTAGAAGTGTTAGGATTGACAGGCTGAAGACTTTGTAACTTTCTGCACAGCAACCACAGTACAGGCAAGTGCTAGGACAAATGCAACAGCAGCAGCAACAGCAACTAGGAGGTCCAGTGGGTGTGCAGAGGGGCGCACAGCAGCCGGGCCCTGGAGGCCAGCCACAGCAGCAGCCACCATACGATGATGTCTCAGGCTTTGATATGTTCGGATGAAATGCTGGATCACTGATAAGAACTGAGGTAAATTATGACTATGAGAGATACAGCCATGACAATTATTTCTTTCACAACAGAGCTGTTAAACAACACTTAAAATAGGATGGCCTGGTTGTGTATCAAATTTACCACCACAGTGGATAGTTGGGAGATTCAAGGAGACTGAAGGGCATTCCCTCCAAGGAGGAGGGGAGGGCTGTTGTCTCATCTAACTCCCCCTCCCCCTCCCCATCTCCTGACAGTCTCCACTAGCTCACCTCCCTCTCCAGAAAAAAAATTAGAATCTTTGCAGACTGAATCCACATCCTGCTCTGCCACACACTGATACTAGTCACAAAGTGGTTTTTCAGGAGCTGGAACATTTGCACCTTTTCAGTTGGAGCCTCAGAGTTATTCAGTTGAATAAGAAATGAGAGAATTTAAAACAGCTAGCCTCTGTGGTATTGCAATAGCATGGGTTCCTCAAGTCTACATATAGTATGAGGCATGTAGTTCACTTTAGATACTTTGTGATGCACTAAAGATTTTGTTAATCTATTTTGACTCTCAGGAACAGTCACGCTGGGCTCAAAAAAATACCAAAACCTAAGCTGCAGGTATCAAAACTATTTTTTCAAATGAAACTATTCAGTTTTGTGGCAAGGCTACACAAAATGAGTAAGTATATTGTGTTGCAATATTTCAAAGCCGTAGTGGACAGCGTGCTGAATTTACTGATAAGTAATTTTTAACATTCATATCTTCAGAATTGTCAGCTGCTTTCTTTCCTTCTTTAAGTGAAACAATTCAGTGTTTTTGTAATATCGGAAAGAACATTTGAAGATGATTTCAGTGATGTAACACTTGGAACTTGATCAAATAGAAACAAGGTAATAGCACCACCAGCCACTCTCCTGCCATCAGGAGAAGATCCCACAAATGTCTGCTCTGCTGTACCAAATGTCCAAATGCAAGCAGATATTCAGGGATTACTCATTGTTTACCTGTGGATTTGAAACCCATCAGTCTGTGCTCTGCTGATCAGGCGACTTGCTCATCAAGCTGTTCAGATTTCCACAGTATATACAACAGCCAAAAACTGGATATTGTTTTCGTATATGATGAATGTCACCAAACTGCTAGTAGGATTGTGCCTTTGTATGCTCAGACGTATCCTGATAGTCTCAAGCTCTCACAATCTGTCTTTGCAAATTTTATAGAAAGATTCAAGAAACTAAAAGTGCAAAAAATAAAATTTAAGAACAAAAAAGAACCACAGCTGATGAGAGAAATACAACTAACATTTTAGCAGCAGTAACACTCAATCCACACATTACTTCAAGGCAGCCTGGTTGTGCAAGTAAGATCAGCTGAAAGGATATTCTACAAGTATTTCATCAACAGCTTCATTCAGTGACTTTCAAGTACAGTTACAGTTCTCCAGATGGTGTCTACAGAAGCTGCAAAGTCATGTCCAAGATATTAGCTGCAAATAACCATCATTTACAAACCACGGCAAATCTGCTTTTGCAATATGCACTGTTCGGCAGTTGAATAACTGCACGTTCTGAGAGGAGTGGGGGGGAAAAAAAAAAAAAAAAAAAAAAAAAAAAAAAAAAAAAAAAAAACCCAGTGACTTTGGTCTGTCAGTTTGTGGTGATTAGCTTTCAAGGGTCACATCATTTGTCCCTGTTTTGTTGGTGTGACTCCAAATAGCCACAACTATCTATAGTTTGTAACTGATATGCTGCTGCAACAATATTAGGAAAAGGATAGATTGTTACTCAGTATAAAGATGACCTATTGAGTTTCAGACAGACACAATGAAAAGGCTGATACACATTACAGCTTTCAGCCCAAGTCTTCTTCAGAAAAGAAAAAACACACACACATAATTCACACAAGCAAGCACACCTCATACACATGACTGCTGCCACTGGCAACTCCAATCAGAATCTGGTCAGAGCTGCCAGAGGTAGCGATGATGTGTGTGTGCGGTGTGAACGTTTGTGTGTTTTCTTTGCTGATGAAGGCAATGGCTGAAAGCTATAATGTGTATCAGCCTTTTTGTTGCATCAATCTGCAACTCGAGGGGCATCTTCAAGGTGAGCAGCAATGTAACCTTTTCTCTAATATTGTTGATATTCCAACTGAAGTTTCCATTGTTGTATAAGCTGCTACAGTTATTAGAAAACATTGCATTTAACATAAGACAATCCATGTGCTACCAATATGACAGATGTCCAGCCCATTCTGCACAGATAATTACAGAATTTATCAACAAAACATTAAGAGATCGGACACCTGGGAAACACAAAATCGCCAATGTGCCCACCAAACTGTAACTCCTCTGAACGTTCATCTGTGGGGAAAATTAAAACAAGAGGTCTACAAGGGAACACTGCCGTCTGCTGAAGATGTGAAACATAGTATAACAATACCTGTGCTGCAACACGTGCAGATAAATTTCTTTGTGCAACATTGTCTTTCTTGAACACTGAATATGTCAGTCGATAAAAATACAAAGCTTTCTTGAGTAAAGTGAACAGAATTTGGCATAAAATGACAATCTGGAGAGCAGTCGTGATGTACATAATTTTTATTTAATTGTCTTGGCTGCACAGATTTTTGAATAGAATTATTGGTGTAGGCTGTCCAATACCCATCTTCAGACACACTCATTCTGCTGCCCTGCAGCAAGTCATACTATGTAAAAATAAGAGAAATGTTATTTTTACTTGTTGTGATTGGTGCAGTGCAGCAGAATGACAGAGTCTGAATATGGCTATTGCGAAGCTGAAACCAATAATTCTATATTTAAAAATCTATACGATCAAGACAAATAAAAATGTTGAGTTAAGTGTTTGCTTGCATTTGGTACAAGAGGGCAAACTTTTGTGGGGCCTCTTCTTCTGGTGGTGGGACACTGAAATGCTGCACTTTTATCATCTTATTATTTGATGAAGTTCCATACATGTTATGTTACAATCTTTTTTGGAGGCTCTTTCCAGTGCCTCAGAAAGAAGTGTTTATAGTTACATTTAAGGGGAAAAAAACAAAGTTGGTTTCATAATTTAGCAGCTATAAACATTAAAATTTACTTTTGCGATTCAAAAAGTTAACCACATTGGCATGTATGAGATCACTGAATGCAATGGAACTGTGGCACAAGAATGCTATGCCTTTCCTGCAGTGACAGTACCTACATCACAGTACTTTTGCATCATCTGAGAGTTGTTGTGTTACTCTGCATTTTGTGTTGTGCACTTTGGTGATAGTGTATTACAGGCTTGTTCACTGTTTTGAAAATATTTCCACAGAAACAAAGGTAATCAGGCTAGGCATCGCCTGCTTTTCATGACTTATTGATATCATCACTTAAGCTACCTGATTATCAGATGACTCAAATTAACAGTGTCATGTGTGTTTACCTCGAATATTCTCTGAATGTGTTTTCAGTGTTAAAGAAGTGTTTTCTTTGATTGCTACAGTTTGTCATGGCAGTGTTAAGCCCAGTGCCCCCATCAACTGTTGTTCCCCCTGGTATGCTATTTCTAACTTACTGGAAAACTTCTGAGTATTCAACTGAAGAAATTGGAGGGAAAAAATGTGATGATGAGAATTTAATTTGATCCACGAAGTGTTCCTAATAGGTAAAGATAGAACACAAAGAGAAAGCAGTAGATCCAGATTCAAATTCTGTGTCTGGCTTATACTTTGAATTCTCACATCGTAGTAATTATAAGCAGTTATCCCTTGCACACCACTTTACAGTGTGTGCCATGGGGTTCTGCTGGAGTGCTATCATTTTCCCCTGTTCTCTGTTCTATTTGGAAATCGTACATGGGGAAAAATGTTTCAAAAAACTTCTGAATGAATTCCAATTTCTCTGATTTGCTCATTGTGCTGATTTCGCAAGATATAAGTGAGTGGAAGTAATATGCTTCACATACCGTCTTGCAATGTACACTCTTGAGTTTTAATACTAAACCTACCAGTGATGCACAGTACCTCTCTTGTAGCATCTGCCGCTGGAGTTTGTTGAGCTGCTTTTTCCTACAATTGGTTTTTGTTACCATTCCACTTTAAGTTGCTCTGAACTATTTCTTATAGGTACTTTGTCGTTTTAACTGCTTTCAGTGATTTTATCACCTCTATTCTAATCAAACAGTAATGAATCTCTTTGCCTTTTATGCAGAGTACGATACACTAATTTTCATTGAGCATCAACTTCAAGTGCCTGCATCAATCAGCGATCCTCTGCAGGTCCTGCAGTCATCTGGTGTAGCAACACAACTGCATTGCCAGCAAAAAGTATAATGGAGCTTGCAGTGTTATACAGGGTGTTACAAAAAGGTACGGCCAAACTTTCAGGAAACATTCCTCACACACAAAGAAAGAAAACATGTTATGTGGACATGTGTCCGGAAACGCTTACTTTCCATGTTAGAGCTCATTTTATTACTTCTCTTCAAATCACATTAATCATGGAATGGAAACACACAGCAACAGAACATACCAGCATGACTTCAAACACTTTGTTACAGGAAATGTTCAAAAAGTCCTCCGTTAGCGAGGATACATGCATCCACCCTCCGTTGCACGGAATCCCTGATGCGCTGATGCAGCCCTGGAGAATGGCGTATTGTATCACAGCCGTCCACAATACGAGCATGAAGAGTCTCTACATTTGGTACCGGGGTTGCATAGACAAGAGCTTTCAAATGCCCTCATAAATGAAAGTCAAGAGGGTTGCGGTCAGGAGAGCGTGGAGGCCATGGAATTGGTCACCTCTACCAATCCATTGGTCACCGAATCTGTTGTTGAGAAGCATACGAACACTCCGACTGAAATGTGCAGGAGCTCCATCGTGCATGAACCACATGTTGTGTCGTACTTGTAAAGGCACATGTTCTAGCAGTACAGGTAGAGTATCCCGTATGAAATCGTGATAACGTGCTCCATTGAGCGTAGGTGGAAGACCATGGGTCCCAGTCAAGACATCACCAACAATGCCTGCCCTAACGTTCACAGAAAATCTGTGTTGATGACGTGATTGCACAATTGTGTGCGGATTCTCATCAGCCCACACATGTTGATTGTGAAAATTTACAATTTGATCACGTTGGAATGAAGCCTCATCCGTAAAGAGATCATTTGCACTGAAATGAGGATTGACATATTGTTGGATGAACCATTCGCAGAAGTGTACCCGTGGAGGCCAATCAGCTGCTGATAGTGCCTGCACACGCTGTACATGGTACGGAAACAACTGGTTCTCGCGTAGCACTCACCGTACAGTGACGTGGTCAACGTTACCTTGTACAGCAGCAACTTCTCTGATGCTGACATTAGGGTTATTGTCAACTGCACGAAGAATTGCCTCATCCATTGCAGGTGTCCTCGTCATTCTAGGTCTTCCCCAGTAGCGAGTCATAGGCTGGAATGTTCCGTGCTCCCTAAGACGCCAATCAATTGCTTCGAACGTCTTCCTTTCGTGACACCTTCGTTCTGGAAATCTGTCTCGATACAAACGTACGGCGCCACGGCTATTCCCCCGTGCTAATCCATACATCAAATGGGCATCTGCCAACTCTACATTTGTAAACATTGCACTGACTGCAAAACCACGTTCGTGATGAACACTAACCTGTTGATGCTACGTACTGATGTGCTTGATGCTAGTACTGTAGAGCAATGAGTCACATGTCAACACAAGCACCGAAGTCAACATTACCTTCCTTCAATTGGGCCAACTGGCAGTGAATCGAGGAAGTACAGTACATACGGACGAAACTAAAATGAGCTCTAACATGGAAATTAAGCGTTTCCGGACACATGTCCACATGACATCTTTTCTTTATTTGTGTGTGAGGAATGTTTCCTGAAAGTTTGGCCGTACCTTTTTGTAACACCCTGTATACTAGATTGTTTGTGTGAAATATAAAAAGTAACAGATCATGAAATCACTCTTCCATCTGTCAATTTTGTCTAGTGTAACAGCTTATCATGTTCTGTGTGCACGGTACAGAATACAATTAGAAATCACGTCTGTCATTCAGCAAGCTCAAATTTCGTTTACTCCATGTCTCAAGTGTGAAATTGTACTGAATGCCTTCCGAGAATCAAGGAGCTGAACATCAACCTGGGACGCATTGTCTATGGTGCTCTAAACCTCGTGGAGGAATTGAGAAGTCTGCGCTTTGCAAAATCTCTTTTTGAAAATTCCATGTTTATTTATGCAGAGGAGATTTTCATTCTCCAAAAACGTTTTATATAGCCATACGACATATTCCATAATTCTACAACAGATTGATGCCAATGAGATAGGCCTATTAAATACATGCATCTGTTTGATGGCTGTTTTAAAAACCTGGAATGACTTGCATATCTTTTCTATTTGCATGGTGCTCTTTGTTATTCCAGTGACCTATGATAAACTGTTCCTAGAAGGGGAATAAGTTTTCACATAATCTCTGTAGAATCTCACAGCTAACTCTTCTGTTCCAGGCACCTTTCCACTGTTGAATAAGTTAAGTTGATTTTCTATTCTGTGTTCTCTTGTTGTAATATCTGTCATTTTGGTGATTGTGCTGTGATTGAAAGGAGGAATTGCACTTTTCTGTAATGAAACAATTTGAGCGAAGTGAAGGAAATATTTTGGGCCTCATCATGTTATCTTGCATTTCAGTGACAGTATGATCACTGGTGCAATTACGTAGATGATTTAATTCACTTACTGACTGAACATTGCAAAACTTTTTGGTACTTACAGTCAGATTGGTAGGCAAAATTTACTTTTGAATTCAGTGGATACTTCCCACAGTGTTCTCCTTATGCTCAGTTTTTCTTTGTTCAACTTATGTTTTTAAACTAGGCCATGATTTTGCCTGCATCTATGCCAAAACCCTGTTTGCTTTCGTAGCACCTTTCAATATGCCTATTGAACTGCAGCACATCTTTCCCATCCTTCACAACACTACTCCACACATATTTGTTTAAGGCATATTGTACAATGTTTTTGAGTTTTATCCATTTGTGCTCCACATCTATGCTCTCAGAGCTGAATACTTGATGGTTACTACTCAGATACTCTGCAATTCATTTCCTGTCACCCTTTCTAAGCAATAATAATTCCCTACCTTTCTTAAAATGTGTTGCAGACCTTTATTTTTTGGAGAGTTCTGCCATTATTTCTGATTAAACAGGTGCTCTGTAAAAGCAGCGATTTCTATGTTTGACTCACTTTTGATGCTTACCTTCACTCCAATCATTTCACATTCAGATTTTGTAATAAATTCACTAGACATCATTGAGTTTTTTTCCAGCAATAAATATGTTCTAAATATTTGTGTCTAGCCTATCCTTGTGATATACATTACAATCTGAATTTAAGATTTCTCTTCTATTAACTTCACAAGTCAACCAACTTTATGTTTCTAATACTGTGTGGGCATTATTACATTTGATAAATGAGGCCGCAATATGGACACTCCTGCTGTTTACTAATACCACATTAATAATTTCTCCTTCTGATCTGTAACGATGAAGGATCACCTCCAAGTGTAATGTGGGCATTCTTTCTCCAGTGATGTAGATAATTCAAATCTGAGATAGACTTAGAAGCATCTGTACCTCTACTTTAAACCTTGCACTCTTCTACAACCAAACAACTGCAATAAATTCTAGGTGTGTTGCTGCAAATAGTGAGAATGCTTCATCCCTGCGACCAAGTTAGCTATCTTCACCAGTTCAGCTGGCTGTCTAAACTAAACAGTAAAGAGTCATCTGTGCCAACATTAGCTACTGTCTGCAATCAGTGTTCATTAGCTGCCAGCAGAGCCTCCTCCATGTCTCATGCGAGACTTGTGGTAAAGCGTACCAAGTTCACACTGGCCTTTCCTGATCTGCTCACTGTTTCCCTGAAGAACTCAGTTACACACTTAACACTGCAGCAGCTTCCAGTGACCAACATATCTACCCTCTGTGCTTGTCTGGTCTTGGAAAGAAAATTGATCCCTAGTCCATTGGACAAGGCATCCCATACTAGCTCACATGTGGCATCGACACAGGAGAGTGTCACATATTTGTTGATAAGATGTAAGAGGGCAGCTGTGGGGCCAATTCCATCAATCACATTTTACCCATAGATATGTGAACACACAGTTATCTGCCCCTCCTCCTCGAATGAGGACAAAACAGTCTGTTGTTGCATGATGAAAGACACAGTGACAACAAGATTTCCAGTGGCATCAGAGGTGTCGCGGCTCAGCAATAAGCAGCTTTAGGTGCAGTCTCAAGCATATCTACCAAGGCCAACATGCCTTCCAGCTATTTCCAGACACCAGCCAACTCACATTGTGCCTGCAAGCAACAAGCACAGTCCCTATCCATTTCCTACTGTTTAGAAACAATATAAAATCATGAAAAATATTCTGACTAAAGTAATCAAAAACTAACTGAGAAACAGTACACTTACCATTCATACACACATGAAAAAAAGTTTTGCATCACCTCAGTTTTGAGAGTTTCGGAACCCGTACAGAAAATTGGAATAGAGATCAACATAAACATCATTTCTGCCCTTTTTATTGCTTATGAAAACCACACATTGCATGTTGTACCAACATACAGCAAGACCTTCAGAGGTGGTGGTCCAGACTGCTTTACACACCAGTACCCCTAATACCTAGTAGCACGTCCTCTTGCATTGATGCATGTCTGTATTCGTCGTGGCATGCTATCCACAAGTTCATCAAGGCACTGCTGGTCCCCACTCCTCGACAGTGATTCGGCATAGATCCCTCAGAGAGGTTGATGGATCACATCATCCATAAACAGCCCTTTTCAATCTATCCCAGGCATGTTCGATAGGGTTAATGTCTGAAGAACATGCTGGTCACTCTTGTCGAGCGATGTCGTTATCCTGAAGGAATTCATTCACGAGATGTGGGTGGTGGGAGTGTGAATTGTCTTCCAAGAAGACGAATGCCCCGCTAATATGCTGCCAATATGGTTGCGCTATTGGTCGGAGGATGGCATTCACGTATCGTACAGCCATTACGGAGCCTTCTGGACCACCAACAAACGTACATCGGCCCCACATAATGCCACCCCAAAACAGCAGGGAACCTCCATCTTGCTGCACTCACTGGACAGTGTGTCTAAGGTGTTCAGCCTGACCGTGTTGCCTCCAAACACATCTCCGATGATTGTCTGGTAGAAGGCATAAGCGAAACTCATTGGTGAAGAGAACGTGATGCCAATCCTGAGCAGTCCATTCAGCATGTTATTAGGCCCATCTGTACTGCGCTGCATTGTGTCATGGTTGCAAAAATGGACCTCACCATGGACGTTGGGAGTGAAGTTGCGCATCATGCAGCCTATTTACACACAGTTTGAGTTGTAAAACAGCATCATGTGGCTACACGAAAAGCATTATTCAACATGGTAGCATTGCTGTCAGGTTTCCTCTGAGCCATAATCCGTAGGTAGCAGTCATCCACTGCAGTAGTAGCCCTTGGGCGGCCTGAGCGAAGCATGTCACTGACAGTTCCAGTCTCTCTGGATCTTCTCCATGTCCAAACAACATCACTTTGGTTCACTCCGAGACGCATGGTTGAACTACAGATGACACGAGCCGTGTACCTTCTTCCTGGTGGAATGACTGAAACTGATTGGGTGTCGGACCCCTTCCGTCTAATAGGTGCTGCTCATGCATGATTGTTTACATCTTTGGGTAGGTTTATGACATCTCAGAACAGTCAGCGTATGTCTTCAGGAGTTCTGGGAACCGGGTTGATGGAAAACTTTTTTAATATGTGTATATCACTCTTAGATGTGCAGAACGGAGTATGTTGTGTCTTTTTAAAATTGAAGGTGAGATCATTTGCTGAAAACATGTCAACGATACTTTCCAGAATATTAATTACCATTTCTTCTGTTTCTGTATGTATGTAAGGCCTGATTACAATACTAGTTTCTTCTGTAAAAAGAAGTAATTCTGCTTGTTGTATACGAGGTATGTCCACAAAGTAAGTTCCATTTGGTTGTATAAAACAAACATGTACAGATACAGTAAAACTATTAATTGTACAAAAATCTACAACTGTTAAACTACTTTTGTACGTAGCTTCCGAAATTTTTTAGGCACTTGTCATAGTGTGGCACAAATTTTTGTATGCCTTCTTCATAGAAGGTTGCTGCCTGTGTATTCAACCATGTGGTAACATGTTCTTTCAGCTCGTTGTCATTGTTGAAGTGTTGAGCACCAAGGACAGATTTTAGGTGTAAGAAGAGTTGAAAGTTGCTAGGAGCGAGGTCTGGGCTGTACGGAGGATGATCAGATGCGTTCCAGTGAAATTCCCGTAAGAGTTGTTTGGTCACATTTGCCGTGTGAGTTCGGGCATTATCGTGGAAAAAAACAACATCTTTTGACTAATCCTCGGCGCTTGTTCTGAATTGTGGGGCACAATTTCTTAATGGTCTCTCAGTAACCATGTGCATTGATTGTTTGGCCTTGTGGTAAGAAATCAGTCAGCAAAATGCCTTTTCTGTCCTGAAAAACTGTGCACATGACTTTCCGAGGTGTCAAGATTTGCTTAGCCTTAACCTTCGTTGGGGATGTAGTGTGCCTCCATTCCATTAAGTGCCGTTTTGTTTCAGGGGTGTTGTACAATACGCAGGTTTCATCCCCCATGACTATCCGAGAAAGAAAGCCATCACTTTCTTCATTGTAGCGTGTCAAAAACTGAAGTGCACTGCCCATCCATTGTTTTTTGTGTTGTTCAGTAAGAATTTTGTGTACCAAATGTGAGCAAATTTTTTTGAAATTTCAGTTTTTCAGTAACAATTTCATGAATTAGTGATTGTGAGATTTGCGGAACTTCCATAGCAAGGGCACTAAGTGTAAACTTACTGTTGTGCTTAATCTTCTCTTCAATTGTGTGAACCTGTTCATCAAGTAACCACAGATGGTCGTCCACTTTGTTGTTCATTGTGCACTTAATCACGTCCTTCATTGAACAATCTGACCCATCTTCTAACCATTGAATCACTCATGGCATTTTGTCCGTAAATGTCACAGATTTGCCGATGAATTTCTTTTGGTTTGACTTTCTTTGCATTTAGAAAACAAATCAGAGATCTGATTTCACATGCGGCGGCATTTTAAATTACGGCTGACATTATAAAGAAGCACTAAAAAGCTCACGTCGGCAGCAGCGACCTGAAAATGGCGTACATGTCTTCTCCTTGAGTCAGAGTAACTGCTGTGCATGCTCGGAACTGCAATTGTAGTGCTGCCGCAGATATAAATAGAAACGGAACTTACTTTGTGGACGACCCTCATATTAGATGGGAGATTGTTTACATACATGAGGAACAATATTAGACTAGGATTGAGGAACCCCATAAGTGATATTTCCTCAGTCATAATTATGCATAATTATGTTCAATGACTACCTTGGTTCAATTACTAAGAACAACCTTCTGTATGCTTTTGGTTGGATATGACATTATCCATTGGTTGGCTGTACCATAAACCCCATAAAACGCCAATTTATCTAGAAGAATACTGTGATACACACAATCAGGATGGTCATAGAAATTTGCAATATGCAGTATGGTTTGAAATTAGCATATGAAGAGGTTAATGTGCTCTATACGTGCAGCTCTTTTACAATATCAATCGACATTGTTAAATAAACTTAAGACATCTAGAAAGTAATCATTTTTATCTCATGTCAAAGTCAGGGTATTGCTATGAGTGCTTTTTGGAGTTGCAAATAAATCATATTATGTGTTAGTAATGAAAGTCATCTTGATTAGTTTTAGTGTCTTGACTAATGAATATCATGTTGTTATGATAACTGTCCAGATGTCAAAGTACATAACAACTGTTAGTGCTTAAATTAGTGACATCAACCTTGGACAGGCCCTGTAGAGAAAATACACAACTAAACAAATATTAAGGATACTTGTGTCATACATCTCATGCACCAGGATTACTACTTTTTGTGCTTTTTTATATGTGTTTGTTTAAAAAACAAATAGTATCTTGAATTTCTGTTACAGAATAACAGGAGTTCCTGGCAACATGTGTTTGAAGCGTTCCAGTGAATACTGTATCATCATGTATTTCACAAGTGGCAAAATGTTGCTTGTTCATTGTGAGCAACTTCACTGCTTTGCCTAGTTCCAAGATCCGTTGAGAGTTCAGGCAAAGAGTTCAGTGCGTCTGAAGAATCATATTTTCAATATTCAGCATTCTGCATACTTTGCTGAATGAAATAATCCCTAAGCATTAACATACTTTTTAAACAATGTGTCAGAAGTTCGAGCGATGGAGAAAATAAAGTAATTTTTTTACATATCCTTTGCTTTTTCTTCAAATCTGTTTTGTTATCCATTTTCAAATTACAGTGTGATTTGTGAAACCATATTGCAGTGCCTGTGTCATTAAGACGAATGATGCTGTGTTGTTCCTTTGGACATACAGGATGCAGGAACCATGACATATGGAAGTTTGGGTCCGGCCATGGGTTGTGCATAGATAGCAAAGCGGTTAAGGCCACCACTCGTGCAAAGCAAGACATCCCGGGTTTGAGTCCCAACCCGGCACAAATTTTTGTTGTCGTCATTCCATTGTAAATATGTTGGTTGTTCACATTTGCAACTGTGAATACATTTCATGTTGTTTTTGACTCTTCATTTTAGTTTACTTTTCATGACATAATGATATCATCTCTCCCAATGTTAACAGTTCTGTCTCTCTGTCTCTCTGATGTGAAAAATACTGTAACAAAACTAAGAGTCATAATTTTGACACATAATGGATTCTCAAAAGAGGGCTCAGAAATGTTGAGGTATGTGAGAGTAAATGTAGTCATGTTAACCATTACACATAAAGCTTGAAAAGTATTTAGCCTAACAATACAATGTGTATTGTTGGAAGGTACATTTATACAATGTGAAGAAAGATACAAGAAAAAATACATAAAATAATAGAAGTACAGGTTATAACTTACAAGATAGGGATTCAGTTCACATTACAGAGGGCATGAACAATATCCAGACAGGAAACCTGAGATTTCTAAGAAAAATGAAAGATGTTCCAGTTTGGAAATGCTAGGTAATCATGAGATATGAAAAGAATGAAATGTTATTAAAATAGAAACAAATACAGAAGAAAATGAAAGAAAGGGAAATGCCATATGGACAGAATGGATGATACTACTGTATTTACTTGATTATAATTAAATTATGGTTGAATAATCAGTCAAAAAATATAGGGTTGTCTTATATTCACAGATTAAATTATTGCAACTGTAGTCAACGCTTTTACGTTAGTAGATTGATGTAAGTGCCGTTCTACATTTACAGAAGAAGTCTGGCTATTGAAGTCACATGCAGATTTATTTTGGAAAATATGGAAGGGTGGGTCAGACAAATTATACTTGCACTCGAACATGCTTGAGATTTCCCAGTATGCTGAAACGCTCCATACAGTATCAATGGTGCTTAAACAATCGAGTGACATTTGACTTGTGTGGCACTAGTGCAAGGGATACATGAGACACTATAAACTAACCACCACTACACTCTATTGCTATGCTTAAAATTTGACAATTTTGGTAAACATAGCAGAACACAGCATTAAATTCTGGCATCCTCTTGAACTCTTGTTGTATTTGAACAGGTTTGCAATAAAAGTTCTCATACATTTGTGTATAGAAACACTTATGGTGCTTTTTAAGTAAACTTATTAATGAAAGGCAAAAACGTTGTCCTTAAAAACCATTACTTCATACTGAACGCAATTCAATATTTAATTTGTTTATGAGAGGCTGTAATGATTTACCATATTGGTTGCAAATGATAAATTCAGTCACTGTTCACATATTAGAATATCGAGTAAAAATGTTACCTCTTTCTAATCAGCATTAGAACAAGATGGTGACATTCAGATGAAGCAAGAAAGAAAATTAATCCAAAATTAAACATCTAAAAATGAAATAAATAATATTAAACAGACTCTAATTGTTAATGTGAGAATAAATTACAGCGGAAAGACCCTTCATGAAGATAGTACTGACAGATGTCACTAAGTTGCAGGAGAAGCAAATGTTTGAGAACTGGATTGAATTGTGATTGTGATGTTTTATTTATGTATCAGTTGGTGTTGTTCAGATGACCTGCATCTTAAAAGATATTGCAGCCTGTGTTTCACAATTGCTCAAGCACAGCACTATGGCAGGTCTGGAGGGGGAACAGCGATACCAGCTTGACTGAGAACTGAGGTAAATATGGGAGAGGACGTGGTAATCAGACAGCAAATTTCATTGTGCTGCCACTGCCAACCAAGGGAATGTATACCACGTACTTTGTATTTTTATTAACATCTACCATTTTTGTTAATGGCAGTGGTTACCTGTTTTACTGCCGAACACAGCTGGTTCTGTGTGGCTTCAATGTTTGTGTTTGCATCTTTGATTTTCTTTATCTGTTGCTCTACTAGATCATGATGGTCGTTAAAAAAAAGCTACCTTCTGTTTTAACTCCACAATGTTACTGTTAACCTCAGAAAGTACTTCATGCTTGACTTGTTTTTTCATATCATTAAATTTCTCTTCAATTTCAGTGCGAAAGCTTTTGGCTAAGTCATAGAACTTCTGTGCGACCGTATCTTGTAAATCCTTGAATACTTGTTTTTGTTCATGTTTCGTTGTATTTAGATCTTGTGTGATGGTTTTCAGATTCTGTGTCAAATTATCAATTTTGGTATTCATATTTTGTTTCATATCAATGAAACTGGTGTTCATATTATCTAATTTTGTGTTTATGTTAGATAATAACTGTCATAGCAATGTGTCAGTTGTACTACTGTGATTGCTGTCAGCTGTACCTTCCAAGTTAAGTTTGTGTTGTGAACAAGTGGTGTTGTAACGTGTTGTCAAGATTCATATTTGTATCGCTCCCCAATGTTTCATTCATGAGCAGTATATTAGTTTGGGAGATGCGTGAAATTGTTTCGTCAATTGTAAACATTGTGTCATCAAGGTTATTATGCTGTGGAGTGTCGCTATCACTTATCACAACTGCAAGACTCCTCTCTGACGTACTTAAAACTTTCTGCAGTAGGCATGCATAGTGCCTGAACTTCAATTGTTCGATCGCGCAGTTCTTGGCTGATTGCGTTTTCGCTATTGCTATCAACAATGGACATATATTTTTCTGCCTTGTTGTTTGAATATGCAAAAATAAAAACTTCACAAAAATGCTAAAATTTCACATGCTAATTATTACACTTGATAATTGTAATTTACGCGATGACAAAGCCTGTTTTATGTCTTATTATGGTACACAAACTATTGTGTTGCAATTCTTTATGTTTTACTGACAACGCATATCACACGAAAAATTCCTGTAAATTTTCCACAGTAAAATTCAATGAAGGGAATAATGAGGAAAAGGTTTCTATCTACATCAAAAGAGGTGCTACTAAGTGTAACCATGCAAGCAACTTGCGGAGCCGTCCTACATTAGCTGCACTGAACAAAACAGCTTACTATGGAAAATTTTATGTAACCTGGGACCTACTCTTTTTTCTTTCCAAAGTTTCTCCTCAATTTTTGCTCTTTTGCTTTACTTGCTCCTCATTGTGATTCATGAAAACAAAAAAAACAGACAATTAGTTTTTATGGCTAATAACCAAGTCATAGAAATTTCTTACTATAACAATAGTTAACAAACCCTACTTACAACCGATGTCCTGAAGTCGTGGCACTTAGATCACCAGTTGCATTAAAAAAAAAAAAAAAAAATATATATATATATATATAAAAAAGGAAAAATTAAATGAATTGATTGGTAATTGTCCTCTTGCTTGCAATGAAAAGAGAATATTGGTGCACTGTATTATTATGAAATGTTCTACATGTACGAAATTGTGCTATTGTTCATTCACTTTACCTTGCGTCATTTCTTTTTCTGTGTCCGTCACTGCATATATTTTAATTCTATTTGTCATCTTCTGAAAGCTTCTCCATCTGTCAATTTTACAAAAATATGACCGTGGACTTCTTTTACTCCATTTCAATTGTAGATGCAGGCAGCCAACTCCAGGGAACACCAGTGCCTCTCAATATTCTTAACTTGATTCTATTTAACTTTAATAAAAATATTTAATACTGTTATTAAGTCTTCTCTTATTCAGAAACACATATGATATGAAAGACTTGTAGCTCTTTGTACTCCAAGCAATACATCTTAACCAAACTTCTACCTACGAGAGAGTGAAACAAAATCATGTACCAAAAAGTGAATGATGTTTTATGGTCATTTTTCTATGCTTTACTGTGCATTCATAACTAATGTCTTTGCTGACGCTTATAGTCGGTCTTTGATTCTGTCGTTATTGCTGTTTCATTTTTTAATAAATTTTAACCTTACCATATCCTGGGGTCTTTCACCATGTACCTACACAACAAGAACAGAAATGATTAATGAACAAGATAACACAGTAAACAGAAAATTTACTTAACTTGTATTTCTCCAAGTATATGAAGTCTCATCACCCATGAACCATGGACCTTGCCCTTGGTGTGGAGACTTGCATGCGTCAGTGGTACAAATAGCCATACTGTATGTGCATCCACAGCGGAGGACTATCTGTTGAGAGGCCAGACAAACGTGTGGTTCCTGAAGAGGGACAACAGCATTTCCAGTAGTTGCAAGAGCAACAGTTTGGATGGTTGACTGATCTGGCCTTGTAACATTAACGACGATGGCCTTGCTGTGCTGGAACTGTGAACGGCTGAAAGCAAGGGGAAACTATAGCTGTAATTTTTCCTGAGGGCATGCAGCTGTACTATATGGTTAAATCATGATGGCGTCCTCTTGGGTAAAACATTCCAGAGGTAAAATAGTCCGCCATTTGGATCTCTGGATGGGGACTGCTCAGGAGGACATTGTTATCAGGAGAAAGAAAACTGCTGTTTATGAATGGGAGCATGTAATGTCAGATCCCTTAATCGGGCAGTTAGGTTAGAAGATTTTAATAGGGAAATGGGGAGTTTAAAGTTAGATATAGTGGGAATATGTGAAGTTCGGTGGCAGGAGGAACAAGACTTCTGTTCAGGTGAATACAGGGTTATGAATACAAAATCAAATAGGGGTAACGCAGGAGTAGGCTTAAGAATGAATAAAAAAATAGGAGTGCGGGTAAGCTACTATGAACAGCATGGCAAACACAATATTGTAGCCAAGATAGACATGAAGCCCATGCCTACCACTGGAGTAAACGTTTATGTGCCAACTAGCACCACAGATGATGAAGTGATTGAAGAAATGTATGATGAGATAAAAGAAGTCATTCAGTTAGTGAGAGGAGACAAAAATTTAATAGTCATGGGAGACTGGAATTTGATAGCAGGAAAAGGAAGAGAAGGAGAAGTAGTAGGTGAATGTGGACTGAGGGTAAGGAATGAAAGAGGAAGCCCCCTGGTAGAATTTGGCGGAGGGTATAACTTAATCATAGCTAACACATGGTTTAAGAATCATGAAAGAAGATTTGTATATGTGGAAGAGGCCTAGAGACACTGCTAGGATTCAGATAGATAGTGGTAAGACAGAGGTTTAAGAACCAGGTTTTAAATCGTAAGAAATTTCCAGGGGCAGATGTGGACTCTGACTACAGTTTATTGGTTATGCACTGTAGACTAAAACTGAACAAACTGCAAAAAGGTAAGAATTTAAGGAGATGGTACCTGGATACACTAAAAGAACCAGAGGTTATAGAGAGTTTCAGTGAGAGCATTAGCAAACGATTGACAAGAACGGGGGAAAGAAATGCAGTCGATGAAGAATGGGTAGCTTTGAGAGATGAAATAGGGAAGGCAGCAGAGGATCAAGTAGGTAAAAAGATGAGGGCTAGTAGAAATCCTTGGGTAACAGAAGAGATATTGAATGTAATTGATGAAAGGAGAAAATATAAAAATGCAGTAAATGAAGCAGGCGAAAAGGAATAGGAACGTCTCAAATATGAGATCAACAGGAAGTACAAAATGGCTAAGCAGGAATGCCTAGCGGACAAATGTAAGGAACTTAGGCATATATCACTAGGGGTTAGAAAGATATTGCCTTCAGGAAAATTAGAGAGACCTTTGGAGAAAAGAGAACCACTTGTATGAATATCAAGAATTTGGATGGAAAACCAATTCTAAGCAAAGAAGGGAAAGCAGAAAGATGGAAGGAGTAAATAGAGGATTTATACAAGTGTGATGTACTGGAGTGCAATATTATGGAAATGGAAGAGGACGTAGATGAAGATGAAATGGGATATATGATACAGCGTGACGAGTTTGACAGAGCACTGAAAGACCTGAGTCGAAACAAGCCCCCGGGAGTAGACAACATTCTGTTAGAACTACTGATAGCCTTGGGAGAGCCAGCCCTGACAAAACTCTACCATCTGGTGAGCAAGATATATGAGACAGGCGAAATACCCTCAGACTTCAAGAAGAATATAATAATTTCAATCCCAAAGGAAGCAGGTGTGAAAATTACTGAACTATCAGTTTAATAAGTCATGCCTGCAAAATATTAACATGATTTCTTTACAGACAAATGGAAAAACTGATAGAAGCCGACCTCGGGGAAGATTCGTTTGGATTCCGTAGAAATGTTGGAACACGTGAGGCAATACGATCCTATGACTTATATTAGGAGATAAGTTAAGGCAAGACAAAAGGAGTACAACCATGAGTGATGTATCAGTGCAGAAGAAAAACTTGTTGTAATTTTAAGGTACATTTTTTTTTTTTTTTTTGTTATTTGCGTCAGTTTATTCATAAGTATTAATTAAAATAGTTTTTGCCAATGTTAAAATTCTTTGAACTGAAACAATTTACAAAATTCATAATTACAAGTCAAAAAGTGTGACAAATGGTTCTTTACTTCGTTTTGTGCACCTTGCACGATGATATTAGTTTGAAGTTTGCACTGTAGGTGGTATTCTGTTTTTATGTGCAGCTCTAGCAAAAGAAGCTTGAACTTCGAAATGAACATGGTGCGCACATTACTGTTGTCAACATATGAAGAGGAGTGAAGTGTAGTTCGATATTTATGGGCCAAAGGGCGTAAACCGAGTGAAATTCGCAGGGACATGTGTGGGGCATATGGGGGCGACTATGTGGAGAATAGCAATGTCTGCAGGTGGTATGCATTCTTCCAAGAGAGCCGTGTGAACTTCAGCGATTCGCCTCGCTCCAGGCGGCCAGTAACAGCTGCATCCCCATAGAATGTCGAAGCCATTGGGGCAACAATTTTGAGCGAATGGGGTGTGCAGCTGAGAACCTTATCACAGCAAATTTAACACTTCCTATGGCGTGGTGTATGACATTATTCACGACACATTGAAATTTCGTAAAGTTACTGCTCGCTGGGTTCCTAAGAATCTGACAGACAACCACAAGTGCCAGCAAAAGATGACAAGCTTGAATCACTTAACGTGTTGCACTATATATGGGCGCGACTTTCTGAAAGGAAGCGTCACTGGTGATGAGTTGTGCCCGCAACACGCCTGAAACCAAGGAGGCCGTTGTAGAGTGGAAACAAACTGGTTCCCCTGTATGAAAAAAAAAAAAAAAATTGAAAGTGACTCAGTCTGCTAGGAAAATGCTTGTGACAAGTGTTCTGGGATATACATGGTGTGTCATTGGTGGATTTTGCTGAATACAGGACCACTATGATTGCTGCAGCCTAAATTAAAACTCTGGTTAAGATGCGTCGTGATCTTCGTGACAGATGCCACAACATTAATACTGACAATGTCAGACCTCTTCATAACTATATTCACCTCTATGTTGCTGCACCACTTCGTCAGAAAATCGCCAAATTTGGGTAGGAGGTGCTCCAGCATTCACTATACAGTCCATCCCTTGCACAATCGGACTTTCATCTGTTTGGTCCATGAAGAAATGCTTTACGACAGATGCAGAACTGGAATTAGCAGCCCTCAGATGGCTATACTCCATGCAAATGGACTTATACGAACAGGGTACAATGAAGCCGGTTCTCCGTTGGAAGAAATGTGTGGAGAACATAGGTGACTATGTAGAAAGTATGTAGAAGACGTAAGTTCATTTGTGATTTTTGTTTTGTTACAAATTAACCGTTATTGTGAGTTATTTTGTGATCTTCCCTTGCAATATCAGAGATAGTTTTGCTGATTACTTTTGTTCTCCTCAAGGATCTGTACGATGGCAAGGTCTTTATGCTAACATCCTTGAATGAAGAATATTATTTTTTTAATTTAAAAATTAGCTTGTTGATATTTTATTCATGAATACATTTCAGCGTACACTGTTTCTGTCAGTACTCACCAAGATCTGATTCCTGATTGTCATCCATTCCATCCTACTTTTTTCCCAGAATGACCGCTGGACTATCTCCTTTTATTTCTGTTTTTCTGCTCTGAGTCCCATGGGTTGTAGAGCTGTGGGTGTTTTTGCACTTCCGTGATAATTATTTCGCTGTTCAGACTCTTCATTTTGACACTTCATCAACAGTAACAAAGATGCGACGGTGATATAGTCTTTCTACAACCTGCACATCGAGCTGCCAAATCCCCAGTCGCTGTACCCAGCTAAGTCACAGGAAACACCTTCGCACAGGGTGTCCCACAAAGTTATAGCAACTTTTTTGCTGCGCATTTGTCAAATCAGTGGTGACTCTTTGCTCAGACACTCCTGGAGAGTGCTAATTTTCACTAAACGCATTAGACTATTCGAAACACAGTAATCAGTAACTAACAAGAATAACGCAAGAATTTAGGTAATTCATCAGTCGCTGCACTGTGCTGCTATACAAGCAACAGATTCATAGCCATGTACTGCAGTTCTTCCTGGAAGGCCGCTTCCCTCAGACAGACCACAAAAACGCAGCGCATTTTCCAATCAGGTGGGAAGAAAGTAGGTGGAATGCACCCCAGCGTGTTCGCACGCCTGAGCGCAAAAGTCTGCCCCATTCAACAGAAGTGGTGTATATTGTTGACCTGAATTTCGGCTCAAACGCTCGTGGAAAACACGGTCGTGGGGATACGGCTCAATATAGTGTTAGAAAATTACCAGCAGTCATGTCAAATACACGCATCTTGCTGGCAAAAAGCTACCTGGCACTGTAATTAGTACTATACTCTATCTTACTTGAGAATGGCTTTGTTACAGTGCGTGCACACCAAATAATTAAGACAACCCAGGAACTGCGTAAGTTACAAATAAACGACATCAACTATGTCAAAACCAAACTAACAACATAATTCCACACAATACAATATAAAATGCTCCCGATAACTACCAGCCCCAACAGTCGATCCATGCCCAATCCTGTAAGAATATAATCTGTATGGCTCATGGACCAGTGTCTGTGCTGCTATGCATGTCTGAATAATCAAATAAATAAAAAAATCTTTACGTATGAGCTGCAAAACAATAGATTAGTACAGCAGAATGAAACTGCATACCAAAAACTGTAGATACACGAAGGAAGTTCCTTATGCAACGCCCTAGCAAGCATTCGCTCTTACCAAGTACAGATAGCACTAAACTAGCCTACCCCAATTTCCAATTTGTATCCAAAATACACCAATCCACAGATGTAGCCGGGATTTAACTTACAGATGAGGAGGTTCAACAAATGGACAGCATCATAAAATGGACTTGTAATAGAATACAAAACAGCACCTTATATGTAGAAAGTGTGTGTATTTAAGTACAAAATTTAAATTATTGTGGATCGTTCAGCTAATAAATTATAACATTCATCATCAAGCATAAATCGGTCAGTAAAATTCCTTTGTTGATGGTATCTCTAGGGAGCTGTGTTTTTGTATGGCAGTAAAAGTTGTTTAGAGATGGCAGTGAACAATTGCACACACATGTTGGCAAGCCACATCTTTCCAACAAGTAGTATAGTTTTAAACAATAGCGAGTTAGAGAGGAGGGCAAGCAGCACAGTGACCGTCATGAAGAGAAGGGAAGTACTCTATGAAACTAATTTCCAGCTTTCTCAGTGGTGACAACACACGCACAGTTTCAACCTCATAGTCCCATCGATCGTCTGCTATGCTAGAGATAAGGAAGTAAGTTTAGTATTTCATGTCTCGTCGACAGCTAAGGTCATTAGAGATGGAGTATTGCTCGAATTTCTTAATGTTCGTGATGGAGGAGGAGGGCAGGGGGATGGTGTGGAAGGAAGCGGTATGGCCTTTCAAGGTAATGGCAGTAAAAATTATTATGTTTCGTGAAAGCGCAGAATAGAGGCATTTATCTTCAAATGTGGTACTTCTTAATAGTAATGAAAATGAAATGAAATTAAGCATTTTGTAACAATGTTAGATCGCAAGGGTTGGCAATGGCCGGCTGCTGCTCAAAGTTTACCGATTTTCTGCCGACACGTAGGCCCATTGATTACAACTACAATTTGGAAGTGTTTATTTTAGCAATTTGGCCCCCTTTTCCTGGTCGGTACTTGTCAGTAGAAGCGGAAATCCTCGTGCCGTTTCTGTTCTGTTACGAGGTCCCTGCCAACCTTAGCAAACAGTTGAATACTCTCAAGTATTAGAAGAAGGTCAATTTTATTTCATCCTCATTATACCAAATAAGCAGCATTTGAATGTGAACATATCTATAAATTGCTTTCACGAAACATTCTTACTTCCACGATGTTTAATTACGTTAGTCAGTGGAAGTCAGTGCTACATCTGAATGTTTCATTTATGGTGAAAGTGTTACGGACGGGGGAGATCTGACATAATGAAGCATAAATCATGCAAACCTTTATTGACAAATTAAGAGGAGAAGGGATGGATTAGCATGTTGTTTTATGAACTGTACCGCTCCTGTTGTTCATTAAAAGTGCAGGAAAATTTATTGGATGAATTATTGTGCTAGAACAGATACAGTGCAAAATCTTTGGATAGTCAGTTTAAAAGTTATACCTTAAAAGAACGTGTTTATTTTGGGGGAAGCTGTACCACTATCACAGGAAAAATGAAAAACAAAGTGAGGAAACCGATTTTGAAAAGAAAAAAATTGTTGGTCGTGTTGCTATGTAGACATTTTCGAAACGTATAATGGAAATGGTGACAAAACAATCATTTCGTGTAGTGCGTATCGAAGATCATTATCTGTGATAATTTAAAAGTGGCCAGTCACATGTGATAGCTGACATCCCTTTGCAAAAGAGTGCCAAAAGACGCTTCTGACAAAGGAGCCTAAATGGTTGTTTAAACAATATTAATGATAATCTGTTGACATGTATTGTGAACACACTTGCACAGGAATATTAGCTTATTTATTTATGGAAAAACCTTTTTTATATTTAATGTTTGCGGTTTGAGTGTGGCTGGTTGTTACTTAAATATTGTTGTATAATATTAGTTTAGTGTGGAATGTGGTGACATTGAGTCAAATCACGTCTGTAGAATGTAAGAACTATGCATTTTCAGTGCAGATTGCCTTCAGCCAATGGTAAAGCAGACAGTAGCCGAACACTATGAAGTCAAGTGGAGACTGGGACTTCTCGAGCGAAGAGCTCAAGGGAACGATTCTGGACACTTTTATGTTTGTTCTGGGAAAAGACAGACCTGCCTGTGATAATGCACACGATTCAGACATATAGGTGATAGATTCTGGGTGGTGAACAGACGTCGTTGTGGATACTTTTAGGTTAGAACTTGAACGGGATACTTGGATGTTCACTCTGGAAGAAGGCAGACCTGCCTGTGGTATCATGTGGTTTTCGATGGAGTAGGCGATAGATTCCGGGTGGTGAACAGCCGCTAATATACTCCAACTTCCGAAAAGACTTTTCGTTTCGAGAGGTCTGAATGTGCTCCTGTGTAGGACTCTTAACTCTTTCCGCACGTATAATGGAATTGAGAAAATAACGAGCATGAATTACAGTGCTTTGTATCATGTATGTTAGTGTGTGAATCATCATGTTGAACTCTGAATTGTTTTGAGCTGATGAGTGTCTCGTATATTGTGATCATGAAATGGACTTAGTCTTTGCGTATCCCCAGGATAGTCTGGGATTTTGCTACCATTCTCACAGCGCTCACAACATAACTTTACTGCGTTTTAGAAGAGTATTTCTGTTTGCATTATACATGATTATCCTAGAACAACTTTCCATTTGAGATATCGATTCTTGAATAAGCATTATTCAACATCATTCTTTGTCATCTACATCAGCTATAGATTCAGAATGGAACCTTTTTTTATTAAATTGTTCAATTATCTTTTATTTTATGTTTATGTGTATTTTATTAATTCACAATTCTACCAATTCTTGCTGATGCATAGACTATTTGACTATAGGATCAGGGCTACAGATTATTATATGCAGCGAGTTAGCTGTGGGGGCATGAAAGCAGATGTAACTGGCTTGACCCTATGACTACATCCAGCTACTGTTTTTAAACAGAACCATGCATAGCCTGAGTACCTAACGTACAAACAACAGCAGGCAAAGTCTCAACAGATTTTTTTGTTTGGACTGCTGTTTAGAAGAACAACTTTAATACTAGTAACCATTAGGTACCCCTTGTAATGTACTATAGTTTGCATGAGCATTTAGTTTTAGATGGTTCACGTTGAAAGGTAACCCTGGTGGACTATTTAAAGATTGAGAATGTAGGCAAAAGTTAGTTTACTAACAACATTTATTTTCCCAAAAGCAGATATAAATTATTCTAAACAAGTTATTGATAGAATACCGTAAAAAACTAACAAATGATTTAAGACTATACTGTACAAAGGATCCTGGGTGGCAGAGACAGTTTAACTAGTGGAGTGAGTCAAGTACTCTGACCCTAAAAATATGGAAAACGCAATCTGAATTGATCTGATGCTGAGCAGACTTTGATTGATCAAACCTATAAAGGTACAGCTGAGAGCAAGTGGCGATTGAGGTCTGTATGCCCTGACAATGCTGGAGTGGCAGTACGTTACCCCGTTTGCTTCGGGCGGTGATGTAAGTTGCAGCTCGCGAGATGTGTGCAGTGGAGGTGAGACGTGGAGACGCAACTGTGAATCGATCGCGGCCACGAAAGAAATGCCACGGTCTAGAGATCAGGCAGACGGATTGCAATTTACTCTCTACCAGAGCCCTGAAATCACGGTAGATTTCAGCGTGTGACACACCCATTCACTGGTCGTACCAAGGACCAATTTGGCTCACTTATACAACAGAGCACACAAGGACACAAAACGTCAAGACTGGTAAACCAAAAAACGAATAAGTGTGCCCTCGGCAAACGAATAGTCCGAGACATTTGAAGTCACACTGTCAGTACGGTAAGAACTTCAACACAGCCTCCCCAGTCTAAACTACTCACAAGTCAAGTCGGTCTCAAGACAGGTCTCAAGTACCAACCACACACGCCAGAGCTTCGACCAGAAGTTCTTACCAGACCACCTGAGTGCTTCGCACCTCTCCAGAAAAAAATTTCGTTTTCCCACAAAGTGCACGAACGTCACTGCCTTCACGCCGTCTTGAGGCAAT
Source organism: Schistocerca americana (assembly GCF_021461395.2). Classification (NCBI taxonomy): domain Eukaryota; kingdom Metazoa; phylum Arthropoda; class Insecta; order Orthoptera; family Acrididae; genus Schistocerca; species Schistocerca americana. The sequence continues at coordinate 239,199,766 of NC_060125.1, read as the reverse complement.
CACAAGGCTCCATAGGCGCTAAATCTCCCCTCCCACAAGACAGCACAAACTCGTGTTTAACCAGGGCAAGAGTTAAGAAACCTGCACCTCTGAAAAAAGGAAACTGCAAATTACTGGCTTTTTTAAGTTTTCACGGAAGGGTAAGGGATGATTTTTTCCCAAAGTCTTGTCTCTTTCCACATCAACAAGTGAACAAATACAATCTCAAAGATGTTTAACTAAAACACCTGTGCTTTGGAGCTTGTTAGTCCTAGCTATGAGGGGTAATAAAGATTATATCTCCAAACATTTCTCAGACGCTTTATTTTTCTCATACAACTGAGGCAGCTAGGGGAAGTGGCTCACTGGCCTATTTGCACTATTGGCAAACACAGAAACTTGTATATTTTTATTATGTGTGGCTCTGCATACAATGCACGGTTTACGACTCCACTGTGTAGACGTGTTCCTTTAGGCCGTCGCCCCGGCCCAGGCTTCTGCTGGTGCTGCGGCAGGTAGCATGGCATTCTTCTGCTGGAGACCTGTCTCGACAAGGGGCTGCCCTGTCTGCCCTGTACAGCTGTGGATCTGTCCAGCAAGATTTACTAAGGGATGGGCTCACACCAATTGCTTCAATATGCCGTTTCTATGAGCTAAGAATCATGAAAATACCTCATGCTTTTAGCGCCCTACCAGGCTCCAGCAACATTTGCTCAGGCTGTTAACTTTCTAGAGTCTCGCTCAAGGTGCATCAGGTTGTAACAAAATCTTTAACAATTTTCCGTATGCGAAAAAAATTGGTGAGTGAGTGTGAGAGAGTACCTTGTCCTCTCTCAACGTCACACCTACTGGTGTTGTCTTTCTTACATCCTGATATTCACATCCCTTTAACCAAAATGATTCTCTGAGAACTACATCATCATTCTTCCATGGAATTCCACTGAAGTTCTTGGAGCATGTCTCTTACACTTCTGTATGAAGTCGTGTTGTAGCCATTATCATCATACAATTTCCTTGGCTTCCAGAAACTCCTTATGGTCTTCCTATGTTTGTACTTCCCTCCGCACAACGCCATTACCACCAAACATCGAACATAAAAGTAGGTCAGACAGTCATGGCAATGGTAGGTTTGTGCACTATAAATAGGGTTAGTGGGAGATGTATTGCTGGAAATCTATCTCACATTATTTACAATGTATTCCTTCCAGCACAGAGGATTGCTATCCAGTTCTGCACTGTAGTGTGACCTGACTCGAGCCTAGGTAGCTGCCATTTACAGATGAATTTATAAAGTTCCATGACTAAGGGAATATATGTGCAAATCCACAGTGCTGCTAGGCATTTTTTCACACTAAGAATCAGATCCTATATCACATGCTTGTGTGTGATGTATATTGTATAACAATGATTGGCAATATGAATACTGGGTCATAAGAAGACAACATTGCGCATATAGAAGCTTGAAAGCAGTTTGCTGAGTTTTAAAACACATTATGGAGAATATCTGATGCTGCTGGTCGTCGTTCCCTTTTGCTAATCCATTTGCACATGGATCACTAGGAGAATGAAGATATGGCCCCATTACGTTACTTAAAATGTTGAAGTGTGGTGAACGTGTGGGACCTATGCTCTACAATATGGACTACTATGGAGAGACTGCCTATGGTGGACATATTCTTAAACTGCCCTTCTATTATGTTGTCAAGTATTTGTTGGAACACAAAGTTACCAGTACTGACTTCTGGTGGTGTTAAATACAGGGTGTGTTGTGTAGTGGTCTCAAAGGAATAGGAGAGACATTCACTTGTGTCTTTATTAAAACAAACATCACACGGGGGTGCGGGTGGGGTTATTTGAGTGCATGTCACATAGTTTAGCATTGCTGTATTGTCATTAGTCGGGCACTGTGCCAGGCAGTGCTAGACCACTGCCACTGCTACCACCATCACTAGAGACAGCGCCACACTGTGTGACACTACAAGGCTGTCCTCAAATGATTGACAAACCCTGGTGCCCGAATTCTGCAGAATGCACAATACACCAGTATTGCAAGGCCGCTTTCACCTATGAGTCTGAAGCAGCAGGCGCTGCATCATACATTGAGGAATGCAAGAGGACATCTCACGCCTTTCACCCGATACAGGCCATGTGTCCGCCACAAAATGTGTGCTCTAGATAGCTGACCAGAGCATACTGGCACAGCTCTACGATGTCAGAGTTTGAAACTTGGAATACTGGAACTGAATCTATGACGTCAGACCCAGTATGGCTGACCAGGGATGCAAAATAGCGATCTAACACAGCGATCAGGGCAGTCTCTATCATGTCAGAATCCAATTTCTGGACTACTGGCTTTGACCCTATGATGTCAGAGACAAAGGATGTTTGTGCAGGTCCAGGCCTGTCTGCTGGACAAAGGATGTCGTGCTTGACCTGTTTTCCCAAGCCTCTATTCGCTCAGAGGTGTATGGTCACTGCATACTGCTCCTCCTAATTCTAAGTGTAGATATTTCCACTTCATACCTTTAACACAACACCAGGGGGGAAAGGGGCCTTCTGCACACACACCACCACCACTACCACCATCCCCACATCACCCCCACTGCCTCGAACTGGTCCCACGGTCTGCAAACGTCTGAGCTGCTTGTAATATTTCTGGCTTTGTAGCCATCATACGCAGCTACTAGAAGCCATTCTTCGACCTGTTGAGAAGGCAGCAGTGTAATGTGGTGTGAGGTACCAGTGACAGTTGGTTTGTTCGTCAAGAGTATCGTGAGAAAGACCACTTGAATTGTAGTCCTCCTCCAAGATTGGCTGCTGCGTTCAGAAGTAGCGCGCCAAAATGATAAACTTGTGTTGTTAATATTAGAAAAACTAAACTGTGAATTTACTAGGCTTACATATAAAAGCTTTCAATAGAAGGCTGTCGTTCCATTATCTCAAAAGTGTTACTTACCAGTAGGACAATAAACAATCTAAAACAGAAAAAGTAGAGAAAGCATTTTAGAGAGCTTTGCATCATGACTATCTTGGGTGATTGGTGATGTAGTTTGGTTGCAAGAACAGAGCTGGTTCGGGAGTGTTGGAGGACAGACATGTTATCTGCCTTGCTCGGTGTTGCTTAAATTTTAATTAGCAATCTCTGGTTATTTGGACATGTAATTGAGAACAATCTGATAGTAATTGCACAAATACACTGTTAATTATTTTTTATGGAAGTGTGAAGAATGGAAATTATTTGTGATTCATAAGGAATACCAGTTCCTCGCTAATAGTTTATCACAGCCTCAAGATAATGGAGTCATGAGCTACCTTCTGTTTTCTGCACAGAGGACAATAACTATATAAGGCTGCAGTCTAGTGAACGTTATTCAGAACTTGTGTATTCCTCTCAGGGTGGTGGAAGCAACTAGTCACTTTGTGTGTAATGCAGTCTTAGTACAAATGAGATCAGTGACACATCATCTGTGGTAACGCTGAGGAGGTACATAGGAGGGAAATTTTCAAGGGAAGGGATTTATCATATCCACGTAAATTCCTGTCATTACCAATATCTCTCTCTCTCTCTCTTTCCACCTGGCAAATGCTCTGCATCAAACCGGGTCTCTCCCACCAAGTGTACTTGTGCTATGCTTAAACAACCCCCACACCCCCTCTGACATCACGCTCTAAGCAGTTCACCCTTCTACACTAGCCACCATAAGCTCAAAATGGTGAGGAAATCCACTTACACAAGTTTAAAATTATGGGAAATCTACTGGCTGTCGAACTTCAGAGCTATCATCCTTGTCACGTGCCTCCAAACTCACCGATACAGAGAGGCTGCTTTCGCCAGCAGTAAGTATGTATGTGAATTGGCCAGTGCCATGTCATACAATGAGGAATGCAGGTGGACATCTTTCTCTTGGTAGGGGCTGCGTGCCCCACCACAATTGGCACACTAGAACATACCAGCAATGTAGCGAAACCATTTGTGAATGAAACTCGCATGTATGTATTTAAAAGTCGAATTGTAACAATCAAAATGCGGTAAATACATATGATGGGGAATGTATGATATTTTCTATGAGAGTGGTGGTCAATGCCATACTTGTACATCACATTTATCTTAAGATTTCCCGCATCACTATGTGTTTTACAGTGCATACTTAATATCAGACATCTCCACAAGATTTTTAAATGACACACATTCAGCAATTCACTGAATTATCACGTCAGTTTAATGTAAATCAGTAAATAACGTGGTGAAACCAATGAAATTTGTACCTAAAGAAGTGTTAAACTCCTTTGCAGTCGTGGACCTACGCTGTTAAAAAGAATATTATACTGACAACATTCCATTTTGCGTTAAAAACAATGAATATCAATATAATTATAGAGTTGAGGAATACCCAAACGCTCAAGTATGGTTCTTGACGGTTTGATATGTTTTTACTTAAAGAGTAATGACACAACCATGGTAGACCCTGACGGCACTGGAAGAAAGCACAACACCAAACACCATCGAGCAGTATGTTGTGGGATGTATATTTATCCAAACAAACACTGTTCTCCTAAGGGTTCCCACGTCACTATGTGTTCTACAATGCGTACTCAACATCAGACACCTTCAAAAATGGCTCTGAGCACTATGGGACTTAACATCTGTGGCCATCAGTCCCCTTGAACTAAGAACTACTTAAACCTAACTAACCTAAGGACATCACACACATCCATGCCCGAGGCAGGATTCGAACCTGCGACCGTAGCAGTCGCGCGGTTCCAGACACCTTCATAAGACTTCTAAATGACAGCAGGTGACATACATAAAGGCTGCATCAGTGGGCTGATCAGTTTTAAAGCTAGGACGGGTGTTCTGTAGTTTGACAGCCAGCAGACTTCACATCATTTTAAACTGAGGATAAGAGAACTTTCTTGACATTTTGAACTTTTGTACCTGGCGTGGTGACGTGAATTGTTTATACTGTAATGTCACAAGGTGTGCGGAGATTGTTTAGGCATAGCACAAGTGGACTTGGGGGAAGCGTCCTGCTTGGTGTGGAGTGATGCAGCTGTTCACGGATGATGGGGTTGGTGTGGATGGCGTATTCATGGTGGTGCAAGAATGGGGTGAAGCCATAAGGATGGGGAGCCCTTTTCCTTCCCTGGTATTTGTTTAAATAAAGATACATTTGTTTCTACTACACAGCATGCAGTTTAGAATTTAGCTTATAATGCTCTGTGACGTTATCTGTCCATCAAGTATGGACAGCAGTTCAAGTAAGGGGAATTGCTTAACTTAGGGAGAATTACACAGTGACCTAACTGCTATAAACAACCCTACAAGTCTCTAAGGGTAAGTTACTTTCCTTTGTCCTAGCAGCTCGGATTTTGACGTCATAGTAGAGCTACACCAGTATTCCAGGTATTGGAATCTGGAATCAAAGAGACAATATGCCTTGGTTGCTATCTTGTATTTCCTGTCAATTTGTACTTATGACAATAATCTTACTTACACAGGAGGAGGGGGAAACTCTGCCAAAATTTGAATTTAGCACGAAAACTTGAATTTCCGCCATTTTGTGTACAGGATAACTGGCCTTTGTCTGATGGGGGAGAGGAAGGATGGATTGCCATAACTCATCAATCATGCTATTCCATTTTCTAACAGAAAGCTTACTCAGATTTAGCCTAAACACTTTCGTATGACTTTGGACATCCAGCAACACACCAAAAACGTTTTAGCAGATTTTAGATTTGTTGTTGATGTTAGTCGTTAGCAAGTGCCTGACGATACAGGCCTGGTCACCTCCGCCCTCAGCCACTAGCCTCCTCTGTGTGTGTGAGGGGGGAGGGGGGGGGGAGGGAGCAGGTACATGCCGCACATAATAAAATAGAATTTACCGTGGAGTATGAAACTGACAGCTGTTTACAGTTCCTGGACCTGAATATAAAAAAGCAAGGCAACAAACATGCGTTCTCCGTTTATGGAAAACAAACTACGACTGATGCCGTGATCCCGAATGATTCATGCCATCCGCAGGCTTATAAAGAAGCTGCTTTCCATAGTCTCGTGCATAGGGCAGTCAATATACCTATGAGCGAAAAAGATAGGGAGACTGAAATTAATACCGTTAAGAGAATAGCGATGAATAACGGTTACAGAATAGATATGGTTAAAAAACTGTTACGGAAAAGTAATAAGCGCAAAAAGAAAAAACCTGATGGAGAGAAAGTGAAAATTATCACGATGCCATACTACGGAACAGTCTCACAAAAGATAGCAAATATTTTTAAGCCACACGATGTTAAAATAGCTTTTCAGACCAATAACCTAGTGAGGTATAGCCTTAACTACGATATTGGCGAGAAGAGATATAAGTTCGGGAATTTATAAGATTCAGTGCAGAACTTGTGATGCAAAATATATAGGGCAGACAGGAAGATCATTCGCGATCCGGTATAAAGAACATAAAGATGCGTTCAGGTTAGGAAATTATGACAAATCAGCTGTTGCGAACCATATATATGAAACAGGCCATCCCCTTAATAGCATAGAAGATAACGTAGAAATATTGCATGTAGAAAAGAAAGGGAGGAAACTTGATTTACTAGAGGAATTCCGAGATAGCTATCCATGAAAAGAAACAAAGCAATATTCTAAATGCACAAGATAATTTTAAAGAAATGAGATTTTTTAGCGGGTTTTTAGAATTATTTTAGGGTAGGTATGCGACTTTAAACTTGTAGCATGTCACTGACGGAGTTGCGAGAGGCTAACGATGGCAGACCAATACAATAAGGAAATAAGGCGCCCAATAGCATAGCGTTACCGTCAAGCACACGGCTGTAACCACGCCACAACACCTAGGCACGTCAGTCCACAACAGCTCCCGAGCCGGCACAGTGCGACAGCATACTTTGTAGCTATGGGACGGCCATCGACTTGTGTCAACAACTTCAATGTAAGACAAGGGCCCACAGTCCAATATACTTTTAATTCTGTTTTACTCTATGGCCTTCCCAAATATTTGTGATGGTATTTTGTCTTTTTAGTTCGTTTAATTTCCTGACATAGACTTTACAACCTGATGATGAGAGCATTGTCTCTTGAAACGCGTTGCTAAAATATATGTATAAGAATCGCAGTTGAATGCTAACAGTAATAACCAAGAAAACTGGCGTTCTACGGATCGCAGCGTGGAATGTCAGATCCCTTAATCTGGCAGGTAGGTTAGAAAATTTAAAAAGGGAAATGGATAGGTTAAAGTTAGATATAGTGGGAATTAGTGAGTTCGGTGACAGGAGGAACAAGACTTCTGGTCAGGTGAATACAGGGTTATAAGTACAAAATCAAATAGTTGGTTTAATAATGAATAAAAAAATAGGAGTGCGGGTAAGCTACTACAAACAGTGAACGTATTATTGTGGCCAAGATAGACACTAAGCCCACGCCTACTATAGTAGTACAAGTTTATATGCCAACTAGCTCTGCAGATGACGAAGAAATTGAAGAAATGTATGATGAGACAAAAGAAATTATTCAGATAGTGATGGGAGACGAAAATTTAATAGTCATGGTGACTGGAACTCGATAGTAGGAAAATGGAGAGAAGGAAACGTAGTAGGTGAATATGGATTGGGGGTAAGAAATGAAAGAGGAAGCCGTCTGGTAGAATTTTGCACAGAGCATAACTTGATCATAGCTAACACTTCCACGGGCAGATGTGGACTCTGACCACAATCTATTGGTTATGAACTGTAGATTAAAACTGAAGAAATTGCAAAAAAGTGGGAATTTAAGGAGATGGGACCTGGATAAACTGACTAAACCAGAGGTTGTACAGCATAAGGGAACAATTGAGAGGAATGGGGGAAAGAAATACAGTAGAAGAAGAATGGGTAGCTCTGAGGGATGAAGTAGTGAAAGCAGCAGAGGATCAAGTAGGTAAAAAGACGAGGGCTAGTAGAAACCCTTGGTTAACAGAAGAAATATTGAATTTAATTGATGAAAGGAGAAAATATAAAAATGCAGTAAATGAAGCAGGCAAGAAGGAATACAAACGTCTCAAAAATGAGATCGACAGGAAGTGGAAAATGGCTAAGCAGGCATGGCTAGAGGACAAATGTAAGGATGTAGAGGCTTATCTCAATAGGTGTAAGATAGATACTACCTACAGGAAAATTAAAGAGACCTTTGGAGAAAAGAGAGCCACTTGTATGAATATCAAGAGCTCAGATGGAAACCCAATTCTAAGCAAAGAAGGGAAAGCAGAAAGGTGGAAAGAGTATATAGAGGGTCTATACAAGGGCGATGTACTTGAGGACAATATTATGGAAATGGAAGAGGATGTAGATGAAGATGAAAAGGAAGATGCGATACTGCATGATGAGTTTGACAGAGCACTGACAGACCTGAGTCGAAACAAGGCCTCGGGAGTAGACAACATTCCATTAGAACTACTGGCGGCCTTGGGAGAACCAGTCCTGACAAAACTCTACCATCTGGTGACCAAGATGTACGAGACAGATGAAATACCCTCAGACTTCAAGAAGAATATAATAATTCCAATCCCAAAGAAGGCAGGTGTTGACAGATGTGAAAATTACCGAACTATCAGTTTAATAAGTCACAGCTGCAAAATACTAACGCGAATTCTTTACAGACGAATGGAACAACTGGTAGAAGCCGACCTCGGGGAAGATCAGTTTGGATTCCGTAGAAATGTTGGAACACGTGAGGCAATACTGACCTTAAGACTTATCTTAGAAGAAAGATTAAGGAAAGGCAAATCTACGTTTCTAGCATTTGTAGACTTAGAGAAAGCTTTTGACAATGTTGACTGGAATACTCTCTTTCAAATTCTAAAGGTGGCTGGGGTAAAATACGGGGAGCGAAAGGCTATTTATAATTTGTACAGCAACCAGATGGCAGTTATAAGAGTCAAGGGACATGAAAGAGAAGCAGTGGTTGGTGAGGGAGTGAGACAGGGTTGTAGCCTCTCCCCGATGTTATTCAATCTGTATATTGAGCAAGCAGTAAAGGAAACAAAAGAAAAATTTGGAGTAGGTATTAAAACCCAGGGAGAAGAATTAAAAACTTTGAGGTTTGCCGATGACATTGTAATTCTGTCAGAGACAGCAAAGGACTTGGAAGAGCAGTTGAACGGAATGGACAGTGTCTTGAAAGGAGGATATAAGATGAACATCAACAAAAGCAAAACGAGGATAATGGAATGGAGTCGAATTAAGTCGCGTGATGCTGAGGAAATTAGATTAGGAAATGAGACACTTAAAGTAGTAAAGGAGTTTTGCTATTTGAGGAGCAAAATAACTGATGATGGTCGAAGTAGAGAGGATATAAAATGTAGACTGGCAATGGCAAGGAACGCGTTTCTGAAGAAGAGAAATTTGTTAACATTGAGTATAGATTTAAGTGTCAGGAAGTCGTTTCTGAAAGTATTTGTATGGAGTGTAGCCATGTATGGAAGTGAAACGTGGACGATAAATAGTTTGGACAAGAAGAGATTAGAAGCTTTCGAAATGTGGTGCTACAGAAGAATGTTGAAGATTAGGTGGGTAGATCACGTAACTAATGAGGAGGTATTGAATAGGAATGGGGAGAAGAGAAGTTTGTGGCACAAATTGACTAGAAGAAGGGATCGGTTGGTAGGACATGTTCTGAGGCATCAAGGGATCACAAGTTTAGCATTGGAGGGCAGCGTGGAGGGTAAAAATCGTAGAGGGAAACCAAGAGATGAATACACTAAGCAGATTCAGAAGGATGTAGGTTGCAGTAGGTACTGGGAGACGAAGGAGCTTGCACAGGATAGAGTAGCATGGAGAGCTGCATCTAACCAGCCTCAGGACTGAAGACCACAACAACAACAATAACAACAACATGCTTTTGAGTAGAAGGCACACATTATCAGGTTTGGGGCGGGAGGGACAATTGAATGCCTCCTCAGGACGTGAGTGGCTAATGCGAAATCCGAGATGCAGTTTGCTGGTTGTTATGAATGTATTTTAGAGTTTACGTGTCCTCTCTTGCCGACGGGAGTGTGGAAAAGAATGCAATGAACTGGAAGGAGTATTTAGCAGAGGAGGAGGAGGTGATTGCGGGTGGACAGAACACAGGAAATCTATTCTTAAATGGCGACATGGAGCTTGCCCATGGAAGGAATTCCATCGACAATAAAGTCTGCGTTTCTCTGTCCATTTAATTTAATTTAATTTCATAATTCTTCCATATTTAAATTCCTGCTACCCAAGATTTTATGAAGCAGGTCATACATTATACAATTTTTTTTGCGTGTGGTAATACTTGTTCCAAGTTACTAGCAAAATATGTTTTGAGCAATTAAACAAGGGCAATAACAATGAGTTACAAAGAAATTTAAATTGGCTCTAGGAAACAGATTGTTAAAATAATAAATGTTTGTAATTTAGAAAAAAATGGTTCAAATGGCTAGATTTTAGAACTACTTAAACCTAACTAACCTAAGGACATCACACACATCCATGCCCAAGGCACCGTAGCGGTCGCGCGATTCCAGACTGAAGTGCCTAGGACGGCTCGGCAACTTCTGCCGGCTGTAATTCAGAAGAATACGATAAAATGACAGGATAGGGATGATCTGCAAATTTTCCTTTACTGTTAAAACAAAATATAAAATATAAATTAGGGTCATACTGTTGCTGTTCCAGGTGGGAGGGCCTCTGTGGAAACATTGAGCATGTTCTGCCTGAAATATCGTGCAGAATTATGTCTTCTTATATCGCTAAAAGAAATACGTCATGAATGACTCTCTGTGTGTTAGTTTCTACTGTCTAAGAACCAATGCTACTTATTATATCTTTTAAGTGCTTAAGTGGGGCACATCTACTGCACTATTTGGGTTACTGTACCTAGACGAAGTTCTACATATTGTATGTGTGCTGTTATGTTGTATGTTTGTGTGCACATCGCTGTTTCACGTGACCAATGACATAGGCAAGGGGGAAGCCTCGGAACTTAAACTTCAACACCTCCAAGATTTTCCAGCAATGGGAATTGTATATGGCACATAACATTTAACAAGGATGATGAATTATCAGTTTGATTGGCTGGAAGAAGAATATAAGCTAGCCCATCGGGTGTATAGCTAAGCCCAGTGAAAGTGCTATGGAGACTATAAAATATCGTCCTGGTGGATATTTGTTGTCAAGAAGGGAAAGAAGACACTTGTAATTGAGACGACACTGCCCTTCACATAAGTGCCACCGGAAGATATGGCCAGCCATCTGCAGCACACTGGCCCACTGCCTTTGTGCTAGTGGGGGGACAAGGACAGTGTGGCCCCACTTTGCATTTTGCCAAATTTATTTAAGATGGTAATAGATGTGGCAATGTCACAATGACATCATGGTGGCAAGTTCAAATTTTGGGGGGAAAATAGGTTAATTGGGCTACCTCCACTAACCTAACACCTTCCCCTGCCCCCTCCCCTCTCCCCAAGAAAATGGCATAAAGTTCAAATTTTGTTAGGAAGAAGGTCGCTTGGGCAACCTCCACTAACCTAAGAAAATGGCGGGGAAAAGGTCACTTGGGCTACCTCCACTAACCTAAGTCATCTGACCGCCACCTCTTCCTTGGAATTGGGGGGAAAAGGACTCAGCCTATGTTGGGCTGCTGTATAGGATGGACGTAAGTCTTTATTTTGGATGTGGTGTTTATTTAAACAATTTGAGTTGCCATAGGCAGTAGCTCCATCCAGTGTGTTCACCAGAGGGCGCTGTCATCCCATGGTGGTCTGGGGGAAAATGGCGGGAAAAGGATTGAGTCGTGTCCAGCTGCTGGGTAGAGGAAGGAGTTACTTTACTTATTTTGGAACAATTTATTTAGGGATGGATTTCACATAGTATATTTATTACACTGATACAAAACACTCGCACTGACATGCTTGGGGGTCACAGCAAGTTGCCTACACACCTGCACTACACTGATACAAAACACTCGCACTGACATGCTTGGGGGTCACAGCAAGTTGCCTACACACCTGCACTCATAAACCACCGAAAAATGCAGTACACTGATGTGCAGACATGAAAACAACATGTAAATTGTCAAAATAATGCTCTGCAAACTGCTTCCTTATTGTAAACTGTCAAATAATGCATTGCACAGCGCATAGACCTGCAAACTACTAGTAAATCACGAAAATAATGCAGTACACTGATGTACAGACCCGAAAACAAATCGTAAATTGTCAAAATAATGCTTGTAAAAAGATATGCAGACACACTCAGTAATTATAAACTGTCGAAATAATGCATTGTACAGCCTACAGACCTGTTCTGTTCACAAAATAATGCAACAGACCCGTCCACTACTCGTGAAACTGTCAAAAAATAATGCATGTGTAACACTATGCAAACACGCTCACAACGCTTAAACAGCCGAAAATAATGCAGGGCACAAACACTCATTGCACATAAAAAACGCCTTCGAACTAACATTAAGAAATTCAACCACAACGTATCAGCAAACTGTCCCCTACAGCGGCCCCAAAGCACTCACACTTGGTGCGAGCACATCGGTCCAGCCTGCGAGACAACTTTCGGCCCCTGGGCTGCACGCATGTCTTTAACGTTGCTGGTGCCATGCCTTTCTACCTGTGAAGACCTAATTGCTGAGCGACTCACCATCTCAAGCGTAGCTAAGAGGTTATCAGCGCTATACTGACGTGACAGGTCTATGTAAATAAGAGCTGTCTCCCTCTCAACACGCTATAGAAATCTTGCAGTGCTTCCCAGAATAACACAAGATGCATTCTTCCTAGCGATCCTAACGGAACAGCCCGTCCATTACATGTCAGCCCTTCTTGGAAATAGTAAAGTGCTGCAGAAATAGTTAACGGTCACTTTTGTTGTTGCTGTAGGAGCTCTCGTGATGTCTCATCTTGTCTGCATGGAAATTCTTGTCCTAACAGGATCTGTTTAGAAAATAGCCCTGAATAACGCCGAATGCATTCCCCCTGATGGTCCTAACGAGGCACCCCGTCCATCACGTGTTACCCTTCCTGGAAATCGTGACGTCATACTTCTAACAAACGTCTCCGAAGCGATAAACGTTCTCACCGCTATGTAGAGGCTCCTACGTCCCATCGCAAAGGATGTCTTGTGAATGAATGGAGTATTCTGATTGGCTCTTACTGAATTTCTCTGCCAAACTGCTGCTGTTGCCGGTGCGGGAGCACTGTCCGCAATTTCTTTTCTGCAGACGAGACTTTCAGCAGCAAAACTATTTTGTACAGATCGCCATATTGCACTGACAGTTAAACCCTGCAAAAGTGGTCTACAGATCTTCAAATATGGAAAGACACTTGCTCAATTACACTGCTCTTCCACTGAGGACGGAAGCATGAATATAACAGCGTGAAACCGATCTCTGTGCACCATGTCGATGTAGTAAATGTACAATTCGTTTCCTGCGCTGTAGAAAATCGCCAGTTCTGCATCATGCTTATAGCTATCGACCGCCAGACACTCATACATATACCACAGAGACAGACAGCATAAGCACATGCACCGTATGTACTCACTTGCATAGCAGTATCACTTGCGCAGTATAATTCCGAAGATATCGACTGGAGATTATTTCTCCAGATACCCAAAACTTTAGCGAGGTGGAGTGTGCTGTAAACCACTGAGTAACTAGAAACTTATTTCGTCTGCGAAGACCTTTATGTGAAAACACACACCACAATTGATCATCTCTCAACTAAATAAAGATGGGAAATATGTAGAAGCAGTCAACCAGAAAATGTATACATGGGAGGGAATAATGGTGCAGCGCAAACACAAGTCCATGTTGAATCTTCTCAAATTTCCACAGGGAACACATGTGATCACGAAGGCTGTCCAACACATATGACTTGTTATTAGTTCGCTATTCAGCCATCTACAGGACGACACGGTTAGGCCAGCTACATTCCTGCACCCTAACAGGCCTTTCTATTCATACAGCTCCTGCTGTTAGCTGGAAACGTGAATCATTTCAACCACAGGCCACCGCCGCCACGCGCCATGTATCCCAGACAAATCGACCTAGGAAATTGGCTACGTATATATTTGATCACTATAATTACAATTAAATATTACGATTGCGGTCTCAATTGGATGACATCGACAATGAGCGAAGTATCGAAAATATTCCCTGCTGACAGCTGTGGCTCTGGAAGTAAAAATATCTGTACCATTCTTATGACTTGAGATACTTTTCCAAGTAAAAAAAAAAAAATCTTTCATTCCCTTGGCGGCTATCGCAGTATTCCACGTCAAATCCATAATTCCTTTACGACAGGACATAATCATTTTCTTTGCACATGTCAGGAAAAACACACACACACACACACACACACACACACATATATATATATATATATATATATATATAAGCCTGATACTGAAGGCGAACCTATCATGCATCCCCTACTACTAAGTATAATACTTCGCCAATAACTGATTGCTCGCGATACGAAAAAATAATGATCGAAAATCAGCCATGGGTGGACATGTCTCATAAGTTTTTTCTGCGAGTGGTACGACTGGGTCTTGAAAGAGAGATGTAATCGTCTTACAAACTGCCAGATGTTAAAAACACTATCGCAATGACCTGTTATTAGCACAGTCGGTCTTGATTTTACAGGTATTCACAAGTACCGCTAACGATTTCCATGTTAAAAACTGTACAGACCTTATAAATCGTTGTATGACATTACCTCTGAATTAAGTGGTTTTTCCACACAAATACCGCGACACTGAATATAGATGGTGACCGCCGGAGTGTATATTAACAGACCGAAAGTGTGGTTACACGGCGCCAACAGTGTAAGCGCTTAATAAAATCACCGAATTTAGAAAGTGATTCGGCTAAGGAACGCAGTATGAAGCCAACGTTTACAGCTCCCTCATGCTACCGCTAGATATTTGTAATGCATTCTGTTTCAATGCCACATCAGAGGTTCTGCGATATATCCACTGGTTTATAGCAGATGGTTGATTGAGAACGATCACAAACAGCAGATGGTGTGCTGATTGAGGTCGTAGGAAATGCACACAGGCTTTTCAGATCGCTAGTGCTACACTTTCCGGTAGAACTGCTGTCTGCAATTTGGAATCAAGTCTTTCCATTCAACCACATACCTGCGTTGGGTCCTATGGAGAAGCCTTTTAATGATTACAGCCTCAAGTGAATCATATTTCTGGCACTCTCAAATCTCGGAACGACTCACCTTTTTCTAACCTATCTGCTACAGTAAAGTTTCAACGTGGTTTTAGGTAGTCCCTATGCATCTTGCAACTGCTCCTCAGACTCTGCACTACCATCCTTGCAGCTTTGCGCATGTGGTCGTTTCAATTTAAGTCGGAACTGAGTAAAAGTCGGAGAAAGCTATATCTATCACATTTTGCAGTCCAAGTAGAAATAGGCTAAGATGAGTTAGTGCGACAGGACCGTGTTTTGACATTTGACCATTCAATGGCAATGGGAACAAGTTCTCTTAGCTCCACGAACTGTGCACGATGTGTAAGGTCGGTGCCAAACGAAGCCCACTCCTGCAACACGAGGTAGTCTAAAGACAGTATGAACAGCTACGGTGGTGTTTCTTATCGGGAAAATTAGGAAGACTCAACACCATACAGGTACTGCATTCCAAAGCAGATCCACGTCCCACAGGGTCATTCACGTCTGTCACGCCAAAATTGTATCATTGTTACTCTGTACCATCCAACAGAGAAAAATAAACTATAAAAGCTCTGCTAACTTCATCCAACAGAGAACTCAATACGATTTTTACCACATCTCCCTGTTCCCA
Source organism: Schistocerca americana (assembly GCF_021461395.2). Taxonomy (NCBI): domain Eukaryota; kingdom Metazoa; phylum Arthropoda; class Insecta; order Orthoptera; family Acrididae; genus Schistocerca; species Schistocerca americana. Next base: position 239,183,951 of record NC_060125.1, on the reverse strand, counting down.
TATATCGAAAACAAATACCATCTGCGCGCTGGCATCGAGCACGTGGTGATCCTGTTAAATATACAGGTATTGATCTATAGCACAGACCAGTGTAAAGTTTCATCGCCTGTACTCTAGGAGGATGACTGTATCCCACAGATTATACTTTCAGTTACAAGAGTGGCTCTCTGTGACCCTGTGTCGTTGTTTGTTTTCTGCTGTAACACGCTTTGTACACTACCATACATTTTGTTCTTTCCGCCACGACTTCGAGGTCTGTGTCAGGTTCTAAACTGACATTAACACGTTTTTATCGATTGCCTCTTACGGAAAAGTAGACATCTCACAGTGTAAATCATGTTGTTACTGCTGCTACCACACACACACACACACACACACACACACACACACACACACACACACACAACACACAAACGCACACAAACTGGATGATTTTAAATAAAAGACTGTCACAACATAAGGAAACTGGAAGAGTTGTACGTCGTTGTTGAGCATTTCAAAACTGCTTTCCAAAGGTGATTGACGGCCTCTACATTTAAACTCAACTGTCACAGTGACGGAATAGCTGATGGTTCAGTGTTCCGTTTCGACTGATTCCTCATATTGCAATCATGTACGTGATCACTGTTTCAGTGCTAGCCATTCCCAGGAGATGTTACCCCTCCACCATGACTGTTTCTCCATCTCAAACAAGCGATGTCAGTCACTCATTGTGTGGTAATCATCAGTGTACCAGTGGGTGGATGGGATGGAAAGGACGCTGTCGATATACTGTCATAATAAGCATCACAACTGATAGTGTGAACAATCCTAGCAATTTTTCAGTAATTTCAACACTGACCAATGAAGCGACAGCATGCTTCCCCGTTTCAGTATTATTGCTAAACCGCCCCTTGTCTACTTTGCGAGTACCATTGCGAATGTAGATAGATGACTGTGCAGTACGTCCATTCATTGTTAATTCTCGAACATATACATCATAAAAGTATACCAGACAGCGATCTGCATACACTCCTGGAAATTGAAATAAGAACACCGTGAATTCATTGTCCCAGGAAGGGGAAACTTTATTGACACATTCCTGGGGTCAGATACATCACATGATCACACTGACAGAACCACAGGCACATAGACACAGGCAACAGAGCATGCACAATGTCGGCACTAGTACAGTGTATATCCACCTTTCGCAGCAATGCAGGCTGCTATTCCCCCATGGAGACGATCGTAGAGATGCTGGATGTAGTCCTGTGGAACGGCTTGCCATGCCATTTCCACCTGGCGCCTCAGTTGGACCAGCGTTCGTGCTGGACGTGCAGACCGCGTGAGACGACGCTTCATCCAGTCCCAAACATGCTCAATGGGGGACAGATCCGGAGATCTTGCTGGCCAGGGTAGTTGACTTACACCTTCTAGAGCACGTTGGGTGGCACGGGATACATGCGGACGTGCATTGTCCTGTTGGAACAGCAAGTTCCCTTGCCGGTCTAGGAATGGTAGAACGATGGGTTCGACGACGGTTTGGATGTACCGTGCGCTATTCAGTGTCCCCTCGACGATCACCAGTGGTGTACGGCCAGTGTAGGAGATCGCTCCCCACACCATGATGCCGGGTGTTGGCCCTGTGTGCCTCGGTCGTATGCAGTCCTGATTGTGGCGCTCAGCTGCACGGCGCCAAACACGCATACGACCATCATTGGCACCAAGGCAGAAGCGACTCTCATCGCTGAAGACGACACGTCTCCATTCGTCCCTCCATTCACGCCTGTCGCGACACCACTGAAGGCGGGCTGCACGATGTTGGGGCGTGAGCGGAAGACGGCCTAACGGTGTGCGGGACCGTAGCCCAGCTTCATGGAGACGGTTGCGAATGGTCCTCGCCGATACCCCAGGAGCAACAGTGTCCGTAATTTGCTGAGAAGTGGCGGTGCGGTCCCCTACGGCACTGCGTAGGATCCTACGGTCTTGGCGTGCATCCGTGCGTCGCTGCGGTCCGGTCCCAGGTCGACGGGCACGTGCACCTTCCGCCGACCACTGGCGACAACATCGATGTACTGTGGAGACCTCACGCCCCACGTGTTGAGCAATTCGGCGGTACGTCCACCCGGCCTCCCGCATGCCCACTATACGCCCTCGCTCAAAGTCCGTCAACTGCACATACGGTTCACGTCCACGCTGTCGCGGCATGCTACCAGTGTTAAAGACTGCGATGGAGCTCCGTATGCCACGGCAAACTGGCTGACACTGACGGCGGCGGTGCACAAATGCTGCGCAGCTAGCGCCATTCGACGGCCAACACCGCGGTTCCTGGTGTGTCCGCTGTGCCGCGCGTGTGATCATTGCTTGTACAGCCCTCTCGCAGTGTCCGGAGCAAGTATGGTGGGTCTGACACACCGGTGTCAATGTGTTCTTTTTTCCATTTCCAGGAGTGTATTTCAACACGTCGAGCATAGTGCGTAATTTAGAATCTTTCTCTATGCAGATGGGAGTCACAGGACATTCTGGCATTCTTAGGATAAAGTTAGAGAATGAAAGATCCCCTCACAATTTCTTTGACCCACCTGCCCTGCATCACCGTTACCGATTTAATAGCAGATGACCAGAAGCAGACCGCTACATCCCACATCTCGTGAATGAATGGAGCTTGTTGCACCCATCCAAGTGCACAAGATTTCTCCAGATGCGTGCATGTCGAGGAGGTTGGCACCCCTTATCGGTGTATAGTAGTAGATTTGAAAGTGTTGTGATGTAATAGCAGACGGATAAGAAGAACAAGAAACAGGTGATTTTTATTCATGATGGAGCTCCAGACAGATGGAGTTCGAAGCACTTTACGTAAATCAACTACGCTATCAATTCTAAAGTATTGTTCTAGTGTCTGGGATCAGTACCAGAAAGTTATTTGTAAGAGAGAACATATACCCATGCACTCCTAAGGCTACACGATTCTACATTTAAAACAGGTAATAATGTTGCATGGCTGCAGTTTCCGACCTATTAGTCATGTGGAATGCCTCGCTGTTAATATTCCAATGTAAGAAATATATTGCCAGCGCATGACATACATTCTTCTTGCAGGTTTTTCTACGATAAACTATGGTAACAAACTGTAAAATGAAAAAAACTGCTTCCTTAAAACATCGATTCCGTGTGATACATGCACAATATAGCTTTCCAGAAATGTGTAGCGTCCGCTGTTCACATCCGATCACGGTTCAGAAATTATAGTAGGCCCTAATGAGCCCTGTCTAAAATGATCGTTGTTGTTGTTGTGGTCTTCAGTCCTGAGACTGGTTTGATGCAGCTCTCCATGCTACTCTATCTTGTGCAAGCTTCTTCATCTCCCAGTACCCACTGCAACCTACATCCCTCTGAATCTGCTCAGTGTATTCATCTCTTGGTCTCCCTCTACAATTTTTACCCTCCACGCTGCCCTCCAATACTACATTGGTGATCCCTTGATGCCTCAGAACATGTCCTACCAACCGGTCCCTTCTTCTTGTCAAGTTGTGCCTTAAACTCCTCTTCTCCCCAATCCTATTCAATACCTCCTCATTAGTTACGTGATCTACCCATCTAATCTTCAGCATTCTTCTGTAGCACTACCTTTCGAAAGCTTCTATTCTCTTCTTGTCCAAATTAGTTATCGTCCATGTTTCACTTCCATACATGGCTACGCTCCATACTAATACTTTCAGAAACGACTTCCTGACACTTAAATTTATACTCAATCTTAACAAATTTCTTTTCTTCTGAAACACTTTCCTTGCCACTGCCAGTCTACATTTTATATCCTCTATACTTCGACCATCATCAGTTATTTTGTTCCCCAAATAGCAAAACTCCTTAACTACTTTAAGTGTCTCATTTCCTAATAAATTCCCTCAGCATCACCCAACTTAATTAGACTACATTCCATTATCCTCGTTTTGCTTTTGTTGATGTTCATCTTATATCCTCCTTTCAAGACACTATCCATTCCGTTCAACTGCTCTTCCAAGTCCTTTGCTCTCTCTGACAGGACTACAATGTCATCGGCGAACCTCAAAGTTTTATTTCTCCTCCATGGATTTTGATACCTACTCCAAATTTTTCTTTTGTTTCCTTCACTGCTTGCTCAATATACAGATTGAATAACATCGGGGAGAGGCTACAACCCTGTCTCACTCCCTCCCCAACCATTGCTTCCCTTTCATGTCCCTCGACTCTTATAACTGCCATCTGGTTTCTGTACAAATTGTAAATAGCCTTTCGCTCCCCGTATTTTACCCCAGCCACCTTTAGAATTTGAAAGAGAGTATTCCAGTCAACATTGTCAAAAGCTTTCTCTAAGTCTACAAATGCTAGAAACATAGGTTTGCCTTTCCTTAATTTAGCTTCTAAGATAAGCCGTAAGGTCAGTATTGCCTCACGTGTTCCAGCATCTCTACGGAATCCAAACTGATCTTCCCCGAGGTCGGCTTCTACCAGTTGTTCCATTCGTCTGTAAAGAATTCGTGTTAGTATTTTGCAGCTGTGACTTATTAAACTGATAGTTCGGTAATTTTCACATCTGTCAACACCTGCCTTCTTTGGGATTGGAATTATTATATTCTTCTTGAAGTCTGAGGGTATTTCACCTGTCTCATACATCTTGCTCACCAGATGGTAGAGTTTTGTCTACTCCCGAGACCTTGTTTCGACTCAGGTCTGTCAGTGCTCTGTCAAACTCATCACGCAGTATCGCATCTTTCATTTCATCTTCATCTACATCCTCTTCCATTTCCATAATATTGTCCTCAGGTACATCGGCCTTGTATAGACCCTCTATATACTCTTTCCACCTTTCTGCTTTCCCTTCTTTGCTTAGAATTGGGTTTCCATCTGAGCTCTTGATATTCATACAAGTGGTTCTTTTTTCTCCAAAGGTCACTTTAATTTTCCTGTAGGCAGTATCTATCTTACCCCTAGTGAGATAAGCCTCTACATCCTTACATTTGTCCTCTAGCCATACCTGCTTAGCCGCTTTGCACTTCCTGTCGATCTCATTTTTGAGACGTTTGTATTCCTTTTTGCCTGCTTCATTTACTGTATTTTTATATTTTCTCCTTTCATCAATTAAATTCAATATTTCTTCTGTTACCCAAGGATTTCTACTAGCCCTCGTCTTTTTACCTACTTGATCCTCTGCTGCCTTCACTACTTCATCTCTCAAAGCTACCCATTCTTCTTCTACTGTATTTCTTTCCCCCATTCCTGCCAATTGTTCCCTTATGCTCTCCCTAAAACTCTGTACAACCTCTGGTTTAGTCACTTTATCCAGGTCCCATCTCTTAAAATTCCCACCTTTTTGCAGTTTCTTCAGTTTTAATTTACAGTTCATGACCAATAGATTGTGGTCAGGGTCCACATCTGCCCCTGGAAATGTCTTACAATTTGGAACCTGGTACTAAATCTCTGTCTTACCATTCTATAATCTATCTGAAACCTGTCAGTATCTCCAGGTTTCTTCCATGTATACAACCTTCTTTTATGATTCTTTAACCAAGTGTTACCTATGGTTAAGTTGTGCTCTGTGCAAAATTCTACCAGACGGCTTCCTCTTTCATTTCTTAGACCCAATCCATATTCACCTACTATGTTTCCTTCTCTTCCTTTTCCTACTACCGAATTCCAGTCACCCATGACTATTAAATTTTCGTCTCCCTTCACTATCTGAATAATTTCTTTTATTTCATCATACATTTCTTCAATTTCTTCATCGTCTGCAGAGCTAGTTGGCATATAAACTTGTACTACTGTAGTAGGCATAGTCTTCGTGTCTATCTTGGCCACAATAATGCGTTCAATATGCTGTTTGTAGTACCTTACCCGTACTCCTATTTTTTTATTCGTTATTAAACCTACTCCTGCATTACCCCTATTTGATTTTGTATTTATAACCCTGTATTCGCCTGACCAAACGTCTTGTTCCTCCTGCCTGCGAACTTCACTAATTCCTACTATATCTAACTTTAACCTATCCATTTCCCTTTTTAAATTTTCTAACCTACCTGCTCGATTAAGGGATCTGACATTCCATGCTCCGATCCGTAGAACCCCAGTTTTCTTTCTCCTGACAACGATGTCCTCCTGAGTAGTCTCCGCCCGGAGGTCTGAATGGGGGACTATTTTACCTCCGGAATATTTTACCCAAGAGGACGCCATCATCATTTAACCATGCAGTAAAGCTGCATGCCCTCAGGAAAAATTATGGCTGTAGTTTCCCCTTGCTTTTAGCCGTTCACAGTACCAGCACAGCAAGGCCGTTTTGGTTAGTGTTACAAGGCCAGACCAGTCAATCATCCAGACTGTTGCCCCTGCAACTACTGATAAGGCTGCTGCCCCTCTTCAGGAACCACACGTTTGTCTGTCCTCTCAACAGATACCCCCCCATTGTGGTTGCACCTATGCGGTACGGCTATCTGTATCGCTGAGGCACGCAAGCCTCCCCACCAAAGGGAAGGTCCATGGTTCTTGGGGGGGGGGGGGAATGATCGTTAGTAACGGAGAATACCTCTTACAAGGAAGCAGATAAACGCTTAGCAGGGGCGTTTGACATATGAAACCACAAGTCATGCCGCCACTAACTCTGTAAACAGGACATCTGTCAAGCAGATATACACACGTGGATTGCAATGCCTTACAAACACCTGTTACTAACTTAGAATCACCTTAGTTATGAAAATGAATTCTCGATTTTTTACCCAAGATGTGATAGGGGAATGTAGTACATCACATAAATCTTGGTTCGTGTAGAGCAATGTGTCGAAACAGGATGATCACATTTCATCACACAGGGGATGGAAGTCTTCTGATGACCGAGAGGTTTGCTGTTAACGATCGCAAGTAAACAGTGCTCTAAGTCACACAGAACACGTGGCTGTATACTAGTCGAACGCAGGGTATGTCGCGCAGCTGATGCATCCTGACACTCGCGCCGGTTGTCAAATTTCACTGCACTGTCGTAACAAGGAAGTTCGTTGTACGTCCCAAATTGATTTCTCTGGTTATTTCACGTAGTGTTACTAGTGTGTTAACACTGACAACTCTACACAAATGCCGCTACTCTCAGTTGTTAAATGAAGGGCCATGGCCACTGTGTTGTCCCTGTTGAGAGGTATTTGGTATTCTTGGCACATTCTTTTGAAACTGTGGATCTCGGAATACTGAATTCCCTAACAATTTCCGAAATGAAATATACTATGCATCTAGCTCCAACTACCTTTCCATCTTCAAAGTCTGTTAATTCCTGTAGTGGTGCCATAATCACGTTGGAAACCTAATCGCATGAACACCTGAGTACGAGTTATAGCTCCGCCCATGCACTGCGCTTTTATACGATGTGTATGCGATACTTCAGCCATCTGTATGTGAGCATGACATTTGCCACCTCAATATATATTTGAATGACCGTGGTCCAAGGCACTTTCTTCACAAAAATAAATGTTTAGAACCAAGCTCTTTAAGTTCTTACACCTGGCGACCCTCATCCTTTCAACTAATCTGCAAATTCTGCATGCAAGTGCACTTAAGACATTGAAATTCACTTTTACTGAAGATGTAAATGCCACACTCAAGTGCAATTTAAGATACTGCCATTCCTTTGATTCAGTATGCAAATTCCGTCCTCATGTTAGGCTGAGGTTTGTCATGACATGTTAATCCCACCACCAATCTGTAGCACTGCAATCAGAGCGGGATGTTTGTGGCAGTCAAAAGCTAGTGCTCCTACTCGCCTGTTGGCACAAGTGTGCATAAGGTTGCCATCAGCTTATGGTTTGTTACAGGATGGCGCAGTGTGCATAGTAATACAAGAGGTAGCTGGTGGTGAGGCATCTGACAGCACTCGCGCACCCAAGTGAGTGCAATGCGGCCTCTCTCCTGACTTGCACACATGGGAATACGGAAGCTGCTGGCACATCTGCCCTGCAGTTGGTGCAAAGATAGGATCAAAACGTTTTTAACAGGGTAATTACGTGCAGTGAGTTATGCTGACGTCAATTACACGACAGTATTCCTTGCATAGTTGGAAAAACAGAGATCTCTTTAATTACATCTTTTTGATGTATTGGACTTGACCTACATGTTATGAAACAGCACTGAATGATGAGCTTTTCCCCCCAAATAAAAGAGACATCTAACCTCTATCCTTTGCCATGTAACTGAGATTGATCTGAATTCCCTGTCATGTGATCCTTAACCTCCAGCACAAGCTGAATCCTTTCCCAGCAATTTCCATATCGAGGAGAGGAGGGGGAATGGGGGATTTCTTAGAGGGGGAGGCATTAATTAATTTAGTCAATCGATTTAATTTATTAGTGAATTAATTTGCTATCGAAAGTGTGCTCATACTGGCAAAGGGAGTTCCCAGATATGTGGGGCAGTTGGAGGGGATATGGTGGGGGTGGTTTCTCAGAAGTAAAGATTATCCCCAGGGGTCATAAATCAACCCCAAGGGTTATAAATCAGCTAACAGAACCATAGGTTAAGGGAAGGGGGAGGAGCCATAAATCAAGTTTGCCCTGAATGTACGCGACACACACTAACAAACTGCATTGATACCCCGTTTGCCCTACTACTCTTCACTTAGCACTTTGTCATTCTTCCAGGTGAAGAAGCGAAAAGTAACAGAAAAGAATCGAAGGACGAATGGGGATTGGAATCCCTAACCTTCAGCTTCCTAGGCATCGAGTCGCATTTCTGAAGAAATCGTTAATATATCATTTATTAAACAGAAAATGCACTGAGTATACTAAAGAAACAATGTGTATAGAATTCTGTACAAGAAATAAAAAAATAAAATGTGGTGACATATTTCATTACTCCTTATTTAAGTTACGAATAATTTATTCATGAATAAATTTGTTGAATGATCTTATAATCTGGATAATTATGTAGGTAGAAATTAACCGCTAAATCTTATGCTGCTTTCCTCTTTTCAGTCAATGCAGTTAATGGTCCATTCCCTTCAGTAAGCCTATAAAACTGGGCTGACAAATTGTGACTCACGAGACATTCCCCCCCAGCAAGTGCTTGTCTCTCCCACTCGAATCATGTTATGGCATTCCAGCTAATTCCAAGAATGACTGAAAACTGGAATGGGTTGTGAGTCCTATATGTTACTGTAACAAGATATGGGCTACGAAAACTTTGATTTTTATTTATTTGTCTCACATTCTTGTATGAACATTAATGAGATACTGAAATTTTTCTTGTAGATTTATTTAACTTAGTCTTGACCAGCTCTGCAGTACTGACTTCAGTTTTCATTGAATCTTATGTTCCGATGACTCATTCATCACTGCATTAAGCTGAGCAACTTTAATGTATTTCATTCAAGAATATGCACTTTCACAAATGTATGTATCCAATAGAAATTTTATTTTAAGAGTCAAGTCAGCAAGTTTATAGTACCGATATTTTGGAATGGCTTCAAAAATTGCTGCATGTCATTCTGTTCTGGAGAGCATAAATGGATAATTTTGCAAACTGCAGACTTCCTATTGAAGATCATTTCGAACACTTTCAAGACTAATTTTTTCAGTGGATTGTTAATGAAAATATCTGGCTCTAGAGATTTAAAATCTAGAAAACAACTCTGAGTCCCATTGGAGTCTTTAAAATTTTACTTCCTTGTATTCTTGTTTCAGTTCGCAGTAACTTAGGAAAAGACACAATTTTCCTCATTTAGTATGTAAACAATATAATTTTACATGGGAATCCATTAGTATCCTAAACATATCACAACTACTGTGTTCCTTTCCTTGTAATCGCAAATTCAAATTGTTTAAAGATTAGTAAAATATTTTGGAAATTTATTTCATTTTTCCTTAACACTAGAACAGCTGATATTTGGACATACCTACAATCGTGGCAGGTCACTAATAAGGCATGTATCTTTTCCTTTTATTAATGTGTGTCATCAGATTATTGTTACTATTAATGAATCTATTCTTTGAAGTGTTGGAAATTTTATTTTGAAATCAACAAAAATAATTAAAAGTTTGCACTTAAAATTATACGTCGTGAATCATAAGTTAAATTCTTTTTACCATATATAGTTACATACACAAGTGCATCATTTGGTATATTGTTATAAAAAAGGAAATAATTTCATTGTTGGTTTTTGAATAGTTAAAATACTACATAGAAAGGACAATTGTGAATAAAATTGAATGTTTACATTGTTATTTAATGTTTTACTTTTAAAATCCTTAAAAGTGTCATAAGCTTTGAAAAAACAGAATTGTTCAGTGGATCAAGATTCCGTTATCCTTGTGGGAAAATTTCATTTCTTCCATTCTTTATGTAAATATTTTTAATTTAATATGATTAAATAAAGAAGAATGACGTAACTGATTATTTTTTCGATTATTTTGGAAAACAGAGAAAATAAAGTAATGCACCTCACATTCAATGAAATTATAATAATTAGTAATTTAAAGTTATAAATTATTTTTCTATTTAGTTCAGAAATTTCAATTATTTGTAGTTAAAGGAAAAGAAAAGGGAAATTTTAATTTTTCAGTCTTTCTTGTTCTAGTTCAAGTGAATATTCTGGGTCATATCTATCATTACTAGTAGTCCATTGAAGAATAGAATTTTCTTGACTTTTTCTTGAACCTCAAGATAAATCACTATAAAATCTCATCCCAAATTATTTCTTTACTATCCTTTAAAATCTACCAAACTATTCTAATGGATAACGTAATTTGTTTTGTTTGTTTTTAATTTTATCATTGTTAAGAAAATGGTTTTCCTTTGTTAAGTGATTTGAAGAGAATAGTTGATAAAGAAAGTAGTGGATATTCTATTCTAGACAAAGTACTGTTTCCCTTTTTAGCTGTAATAACATCAGATAATTTTAACACATAATTGTCAATTACTTTAGTATTTTATTTACCATCATATGCTGAAAAATCTGTCCATCTGTGAGAATAATCTCAAATGTCATAGAAAGTTGTGAATGATAGAATCCAACCATCATCAATATTAATATTAAATTCCCTTTCTTTGTTAGGAAGGTATAAATTATTTTTTGGTTTGTCATTAACAGGAAAATAGTAAAATTTATGTCTCGATTTTGTTCATGATTTAATACAGAAAAAATTATTAATTCATTATTAAAATTACTGTTACACAAGAACCATTGAAATCAATCGAATTACCATTTTTATCTATGATAGAAATTATTAAACTGGAATATGTATGGCTTAATTTGGTTCATAAATTAATGGTCCCCCAAATTAAACATTTGGCTTCAATGAGGATATAATATTAGTTTCCCTACGAAAATGATCATTATGTTCAGCAAACTTTACATCAGCTAAATTACAATTCATATTTATTGATTAAAATGGAATAATTTTAGGAACAATGTTAGCAAACAATTCTTCATAAGCTTTAATAATTTGAATATTAAATCCTGAACTCAGTCCAATGCAATCTTATTTATTAGTAAACATCACTTTCGATAGCAATTCTATTTAAAATTTAATCTTATTTACTGTGTACGTTAGATTTTTCCAACTGAATAAATTTTTCTAAATTTTTCAAGCTATATTGACCAACAGGAATTTCTGTTCTTTCTTAATTAGTGTATAATTAATATTTTTGGAGGATGTATTTAGATTTAAAAAATTGTATGAAAACTAACTAGTGAAACAATTTTGTAAATATTTCTTATTAAATAGTTAATGTTTTTTGTAAGAACATGTAAATTATCACTAAACTGACATAATCTACTCACTTATATTAATGAAGTTTATGTAAGTAAATGACAGATTGGGAACCAAAAATAAGAATACAGAAAAAATTAAAAAATAAACACAATAAACTTTTATCAACTGTATTCGATTTTAAATAACAGGAACAAGTTGTTGTGGAAAAAAACACAAATGATTGATAATTCTGTTCTAATACCTGGATAATGAAACTGGAAAAAATTAATCATTTGTGTGTTTATACTCAAAGTTTAGATTAACCAAAATGTCATGAATCTATAAAAAGATGGGAAAAAATACAAATAAAATTAGTGAAGAAATAGAAGATGAAATAAATAAAAAATTGCTACTTTTATTGAAAATAATGATAAAATTATCTCTTTAGGCGAATGTAAAAATAATCCAGTTGTGGTTTTTGATGATATCATTCTTGAGAATCAAGATATAGTTAGAGAATATGTTACTAGAGGTAGATATAAGGAATAGATTGTTTTTATTAACTCAGACATATTCAAAAATAACAAAACAATTTGTCAGACAATCTTATTTCTTAAATATATTCAGACAAGACGACAGAATTTAAATCATAATTTACATGAATTTGTTGGCAGTGATCTAAAATTCGATGATTTGAAACATCTATATTGTAAATGTTGGAATAAATCTGAGTCTGGTTTTATAACTATAGATTTGACAAGAAAAATTATTAATGGTAAATACAGAGAATGGATTAAGTATTTTTTAAACCTGTAACATAAATATTAAACAGATATGATGAACATATATGTCGAACATAAATGTTGAACATAAATGAAGAACACAAATGTTAAACATAAACACTGAACATAATCGATGAATGTAAACAATTAATATAAAATAAAATTGGTTAGTGTTATTTATCCTTAATAAATGTTTCCAAAATATGATCCAGAGGTTGTTAAAAGCTAGATGAAATAGAAAGATTACAGAAAAATTAATAACCAAGAGCATATTATGAAAAATTCAAACAGAAGATCAAATAGTTTTTGAACCAATGAAACAGGTTAAACAAGTGATCTAAGGATCAGGGTTTCATAGCTACTAAAGAAAATAGAGAAGTTTAAACACAAATGGTTCCTGATAATCAACATTATTTAGGAGAACAAATCAATATTCAACAATTAAACAATATGATAGTGATAAAAGAGATTTCATATTAAGTGAATGAGATGTAAAAACTTTGTGAGACCTTAATTTTTTCCAGCAAACTTAATGTTCAAATAACTAACGGGTTTGCTGGCGAGTGACATCGTCGACAACTGCCAATATTTCGACAGGAGCACATCCTGCCATTCTCATGTCACAACTGCAAGAAGGAAGCAATGTGAAAGGGAATTTAATACCTCAGTTCACAGAGGAGAAACAAGGAAGATACCACACACAGAACAAGTAACCGCAGAGTCAGCACACAACCAAAGATAACCAATATCAGAAATACCTATAGTGACTATTAATCAGCACATGAGGTAGCACTCATTCTGTCCCTCTGTGTTTTGATAAGAGACAGAACCGGATTCCAAGCAGCATTTAAACAAAGTACACCATCTCTGTTTATAAGGTTGCTTGATAGTTTGATTTCAACAGCTTCCTGAATAACACTATCCCAATAGCTGGATGTGCAAGCCAGAATCTCAGTGTTGTATTCCATTTGATGACCAGAGTCAAGCCGCAATAGCGGATTTTCTCAGTTGTTGTAAGGGTGTGTGACTCTTATATTCAATACACCAGTCTTCCACAGTCCTGATTATCTGACCAATATATGACATGCCACAACGGCAAGGAATATGATATATGATAGACACCAGTCTTACACAAACCAAGATCATCTTTTACGGACGCCAACAGGGCCTTAATCTTATAATGTGTTCGAAAAACACATTTCACATCATATTTCCGCAAAATATGGCCAATCCAGTTGGAAATACTTCCTGTGTAGGGCAAGAAGGCCGTAGACTTAGGTGCCACTTCGTTGCTATCGTCACTCACCTGTTGCACAGAAGGCTGATAGTGCAACGCACATTTGATCTGCCTCTCACTATAACCATTCTGACGAAAGGTGACTTTGAGATGTGATAGCTCAGCTGCCAAACATTCAGGGTCTGAGATAACTTGGGCCCTGTGAACCAAGGTACAAAGTACTACTTCATGCTGAGCTGGATGGTGACAACTACCAGCTCGCAGATACAAGTCAGTGCGAGTAGGCTTCCTATAAACAGAATGTCCCAAGGTACCATCAGTCTTCCTTCTGACCACCATATCAAGGAAGGGAAGGCATCCATTCTTTTCCACCTCCATAGTGAACTGAGTATTTGGGTGGATTGAATTCAAGTGTTCCAAAAACCGGTTTCAATTCTCACTACCATGAGGCCGAACAACAAAAGTATCATCTACATATCTGACAAAACACGCAGGTTTCAAGGTCGATGACTCCAATGGACGTTCCTCAAAGTCCTTCATAAACAAATTGGCCACAATAAGTGACAATGGGCTTCCCACTCCACCATTCTGTTTGTAGTACTGACCATTGAATAAAAAGTAAGTGGAAATCAGCAAATGTCGAAACAAATTAGCTATCTCGACACCAAACTTAACATCAATTAGTTGCAACGAATCAAAGAGAGAGGAACAAGAGTGAAAAGAGAAACCACATCAATACTGACTAAAATATCAGGGTCATTCAAACGCAATCCCTACAATCGGTGTAAGAAATCTGAAGAGTTCTTAATGAGGTGTTCACACCTACCTACTAGTAGACTCAACAAACTAGCAAAACGTTTAGCTACATGATATGTCGGACCACCATTGTTAGAAACAATAGACCTAAATGGGACAGCCTCTTTATGGACCTTAGGTAGGCCATACAATCTAGGTGGTACAGCACAGTAAGAATTAAGAATCTTGATAGTCTCCTGTGAAAAAGAACTTTTCTTCAGGAGGTTATTAGTGTTTTTCTCAACAGGGTCAGCACTGATTTTGGGATACGCCGAATCAGAAATTAGACACTGCATCTTTTGAATGTAATTGTGCTTGTCCAACACAATGGTGGCATTTCCCTTGTCTGCAGGTAAAATATTTTACATTAGACAAGACTTGTGAAAATGATGATATTACTTATAAAAATAACAAAGAATAAGAAAAAAGACATGAAGCAGATAAAGAACTTAACTTAATTAGAAAACAAAGAGTGTAATCTAAAGATTCTGCAGTTGGTGAAAAAACAGCTGCACATGCAGTTAGATTAATAATGTACAGAAAACGAAGATTAGGAATTCTTTTAAGAGTTAATGATAAAGGATGGGATTTATTAAAATATATGTTATTGATTTTTAATCTATGTAAATGAATCACTAAATCAAAAGGTATTAAAGTCGAAGCTAATATTGTACCAGATAGTGCCTTTGGGTTTTTGACTGATACACAAAACAGAAAAAAAGATAAATGAAAAATTGCTTAAGGTGATAATTTATTCATATCCCTAAGCACACTAGTTGTGGGAAAAAAGGGTTGATTATCTAACAAAAAAGAAAGAAAGTTTAAGATCAACAAAACACAAAATGGATTTTGTTACTGGTACTATTATCACTTTACCATTTATATTTGGTGTTACTTCAATAGCTGCAGCTGTTTCAAACACAGTTATAAAAAGAGTAGTACAAAGTTAGAAGTACAAAAAGGACAATCTAGTAATGGAAAATAGATGAAAAAGTTTAAAATAGTAAAAAACTTCAAAAACATAGCAAGAAAATTACTAATCGTTTATCTAATTTTAACACAGAATAAGTAGTTTAACAATGAAAAACTAAGTATTTTAGGGGGGTTTTTATGATTGCTGAATTACCTGGTAACCAAAAGCTTTGAATGTGGAAATATAAATTTAGATAGAATTGACCATGTTGGTACTCATTGGATTTGTTATTAAAAGGGATATAGATATAAAATTTGTTCTTGTTGCATTTGATGAAAATATACCAAAACAATTACTAAACAACTTAGGAGAAAATGATTGACATTATAACATCGAAGAATACAAAATTTTATTGAATTTATTTGTGATTATTTTTGTTTTTACGACATCTTGGGTTGTCGGGTGTTCTGCCGGATATCAGCGTCGTACTTGCACGATATTTTGGTCACGTAGCTCGTAACCTTCATCAGGTGTGACCTGAGACTGTCTCAGGTCTCAGGTCGCACCTGATGAAGGTCACGAGTTACGTGACTGAAATATCGTGCAAGTACGACGCTGATATCCGGCAGAACACCCGACAACACAAGATGTCATTAGATCGCCGGGAAAGCCTGAAGAGTTATATTTTTGTTTTTGTTTATATGATTTTAAATTGTTGTGGATGAATTATAAGGGAAATGATATTTGAAATTTAACAAATGGTCATTTTTGTAAGTAAGAAAAATAATCAAATTAATCGAGAAATAAAAAAATGAGTTAGCATCAGTTGAAGCATTTAATGTAGAAGAAATCATTGGTTCAGAAATAGAAAATTTAATGACACAATTTCCTAATAAATTACATAACATTTCTAAAGCAACTAATAGATTTATTGATTTTAAAGGAAGAAGAGCAGAAGATTGCAAACATCCAGTGAATGGTTATGATACTGTTATACTCAATACATTGAAAAAAAATTGTTATAAAACCTGAATTTACTGCTATTTTAATGCAGTTGAATAACTGTGTTAATAAAATGGATTTTAATAAATAGATTAATCTGCTCAATAAAACTAATCTATCAGATTACTTTACAAACAAGGAAATAGAAGAACCTTTCCAGATTATTCCTCATAAACGGATTGAACTCCATATTTAAATGACTAAAGTAGTCTGAAAGATATAGTATATGGCACACAAATAACTGAATTTAGTTTTATGACTGGAGACAAAAATGCACTACTTTGAGTATAGATTTATTGTAAAGCAGTTATTGTTTTTCGAAAAAATGTAATGAGAAATGTATCATTTTATGATTTCGATAAGTGGTTTTAACGAACTTTACGAAATACCTCGTTAATCTAATTAATAAAAATTTAGCATAAATCAGGTTTTCAAACTACATAATTGAAAGATTCTATTAAAACTGTTCCCATTATTGTAAAGTTTGTTGAAATAATTTAAAATTTATTTATTTATTATTCTGTATAAATAGAGAATCACAATCACACCCACTGTTTAAACTGTAAAAAATTTATTGAAAAACATAATCGTCATAGAGTAACACCAAAAATAGAAAACAAAGAATTAAAGATCTTTGTTCAATTTGTAAAAGAAAGGAAAATGTTAAAAAAATTTGCAGGTAATGGTTTCGTGAAGAAATGAATTGCATAAACCAATAAAATAGATTCTGAAAAATTAAAATGAGCTTCAAAAATAAGTAAAAGATATGTGTATATATATATATATATATAATTTATTATCTGTTATCAAAGTTTTTTCAATATTTGGTAAGGCTTATCCACTTAGGGATAAAACAGCTAAAAGTATAGCTGATGCTTATGAAAAAAGTACAGAAATAATATTCAGAAAAATTAATGAACGGATAACTGGTAAAGAATTTATAAGAAAGAATATCAAAAATTAATAAGATAATTTAATATTGTTGATAGCTAAACTTTTAGTGATTTAAAAGCATCTATTGTTGAACAGTTTAACAAGGATATTATAAATGGGTTGATTTAGTTAAAATCTTGTTGATGAAAGTAGTAACACAAAACATTCAGCAACAAAAATGAAACCAAAAGATGTAAAAACGAAAATGAAATGATATTACTGAAAACTGTTTGATGTGACATATTTCTTAGATATTAATGCTAAATATTAAATTTGTAATAAATTAAGAATAAGTAAATTAAAAGGAATTTCTGAAGGAGGATTACAGCAAATTGGCCAATAGAAATTTTTGAATCTGAAGATGTTATTCATTCTAATCCAATCACACGTAAACTAAAACATTTAAATGGTGAAGAAATAAAAACAAATTTTTATGAACAAGAAGGATACCAAACAATTTTTCCAGATATTTAACTCATTGAAAAACTTTTCAATAAGACAGGGAAAGAAGTATGTGTTAAATCGTTATGTTTCTACAATTCATACAATGTTTGGGTAAAGAAAAGTAATATATATTTTTTAAAACATTGGTATCAAATTTATATATAACTGAAGTTACTTATTGTAAATTAAAACAGAGATGTGATTGAATATAGTATTCATTGTGCTTATTGTTTTACTAATGAAGATAAGATAAATTATGATATCAAAATAGAAGTTAACAGAAGTGATTTAATATCGCAGTTATCTCTAAATTATAAATATGAATTAATGGAATCTGAAGATTTTTATAGTTTTAGTATAATAAAAAATAATTAAAAATGGTGTATAAAGTTTAATCATGAAAAAAGTAGTTCGAAATTTAATTTTATATTCTAAAAACCAAAACTAAGATTTAACTACATTGTCATACTATAACGATACAGCGTCGCCCTAGACTTATATGAAGTGCCTTATATCACATTTTTTATATGCATCATGGTAGTTATCAGCTGACACCATGCTTCCTATGTCTTTCTATGTGTAGCTTTATATGTATTGACCAATCCAATTTGCTAAATCACCAAATATTTTTGTGAAAACATAAAAGATTCTGGAAGGATGCATATTGTCGTAGTTGTCAATAGATTGGGGTCAGTAAAAACATGATGCATAAATGCTAAATCAACTATGTAATTGAGAAACTGAAGTAATAAATATATAGCAACAGGTGTTAAGGGGCAGTGGAAATGTTGGCATAAATAACTAACGCCTCTAATTCACTTGATTAATGAGTTTACACAGAAAACCTTATGATCTTGAGAAACAGCTTAAAAGTTATTACCAATAGATGTATTTTAATTTGTTATATATTTTTATGTCCTCCTTGGTAATTACATATCTAACTAACCCTCCACTTGTTTACAACACATTTTTCGATTTGCAGAATTTGAGGCCTTATTTGTCAATTGTATGTATGTAATTGGATAAAGCATAAGTTCTGTACTGCCAGTGAATGTTAGTAACCAAATCCGAAATTTAATTAATTATGTAACTACAAGAGACATTATTGTAATTAAAGTTCGGATTGATGTTCTTTTGGAAAATTACAGATATTTCTACAAAAAATTGTGTAATTCAATATCGTATCATATACCTTGTTTGGCTGTAACATCAGTTTCTTTACTTTTGTAAATTTTGATTGTAGCATCAAAATTGTACAAAATTAATAATAGGTTGTTTTGAAATTTATTGCTGAATTCTATATAAAGCGACACAGCGGTGCTGCAAGGTCATTCAGTCAGTGTTTTGTTTACGTGCGAAATGTGTAGTTTGGTTGTCAATAAATTCAGAGCAGCTTGAAACTTTTGTTTTCAGTCATCAGTGAATCCCAGGCAAACATAATTTAAGTTAAGCATTAACAACCCTTGGAGAAAGTTACAATACATTTAGTTCGTGTGAATAATTATCCAAAATACTGAAATAATTTTGATGGCAACAATATTCAAACTTTCGTTCATAGTTTGGTATAAATTCATTGAATTAGGTACATATTTGATTCTTAATAATTCTACACACTTTGGATTTATATTTCTGATAATTTTTATTTCTTTCTGGATACTTTTAAATTGTGTTCGAATAATGTATTAATCATAACTATAACTCTCATCATATTTAAAAAAGGAATGTGTGTCTTAAATTTTCATCAGTTAATCAGGGAACAACATGTGGTGATTAACTGTTTATTAGTTCATTACTTTTGTGTAAAATTTTTGTAGGGCAAATTCTTCATCGGATTTTCTTATGTAATAATCCTTATTTCATTAAGATCTCTTACATGATTTGTTTGACTTTCATGCAGTTGCTTCACATTAATTTTTATTTTATATTCGCCATGTTTCCGAACTGATGTTAAAATTTCTTTATAAATCCAGTCTTGAAAAAATTTCTGCTAAATGCATTTTTCATTCCATAATGAAAGAATACAAAGTTGGTTCTTTTATAAAAAATTTTATCCGTAGGTAAGTGTAGCAGCGAACTACCACTTACTTCTTTACAGTTTTTACACATATTTACTTTTAACATTGTGTATTGCATGGGGGCTTAATTAAAATAAAATGAAAATAATTTTTAAGTTTTTAGTTTAGCTGTATGTCCGATTACGCTGTTTCGTAAACGGTTGGCCCTGACTAGTATTTGTACGCAATCTGACTGCATAGAATAACAACAAAGAATGAAAGAAAATTTTCGTTAACACAATTAATTAATTAAGTCCCCAGCAACTATAAAACCTACGAAACTAAATCACAAGTGTAATTGTTCTGTGTGTGGGAGTGTGACTCAATGTACACATCTATCACGGTTCTTCTTCAATAAGACAAGAAATTTCAAATACCATTTATACTGACGTGACAAAAAAAATTAGAAATACTATAATTGCGCAAGAAAACCAGAATTACACTCTAATACAAGAACACACGCCAGATGCTTTGTTGACTGAACCTGTAATGACGCATTATTCAGGACACTGAAATAATGAGAGAGAAAAGAAAAGTTTTTTTTTACCTTCGTTTATATTGATGAAAAGCACTCTAAACATTACAATCTCTCCACACCGACTCGCCACTACCACATCTCAACAAGAACTTTTCAGTATCACATCTCAGCAAGCACTTTTCGCTAGCACATCTCAACAAGCACTGACTACTACGAGTTCTCCCCAAGCACTGCCAGTGGAGGCGGCTGAATAATACTCTTTGGCGCAATCTCTGGCGCTGTGGCTCAGTGTAGCCACCTTTCATATGCCCCTCCTCCATGGGCCAGAATTTCTTGGTATTTTTGCCAGCATTGGTGGTGAAAATACCACCAAATTCGTCCACAAAAATACAGACAAAAATAAAAGGTAATATTAATACCTAAATATCACATAATTAGTTAAAATTTTGGCTTTGCACTGACCTTTCAATAACTTAATATATAAAATACAGTAAGCAATACAACTTCTTTTCATACATGTGTTCTTACATAATAGTTCACACAATACACCAAAAATCAGTTTATACAAATGTTCACATAAAATGCTTTCAATGATTAGTTCCAGCAGTAGCACCCAGCAATGGTTAACAGGTGCAGACACCAACAAGTGACATCATTCAGCAGAAGCAGTTCCATTAGTGGCACTCAGCAATGTTGAGCAGGTGCAGACAGCAGGAAGTAACATCATTTCAGTAGAAACAGTTCTAACAGTGGCACCCAGTAGTGTTGAACAGGTGCAGACACCAACAAGTGACATCATTCAGCAGAAGCAGTTCCATTTGTGGCACTCAGCAATGTTGAGCAAGTACAGACACCAACAGGTGACATCTTTTCAGTAGAAGCAGTCCATCAGTGGCACCCAGTAATGTTGAGCAGGTGCAGACAGCAACAAGTGACATCATTTCAATAAAAGCAGTTCCATCAGTTGCACCTAGCAATGATGAGCAGGTCCAGAGAGCAGTCCATAATATTCACTATCACTGATCACACTGTTCATCAGAGTTTATAAGCAGAAATTAAACATGTCCTAGTGGCACCAATCATGTAGAAAAAGTACAAGTAACAGTCCATAATATTCACTATCACTAATCACACTGCTCATCAGCGTTTATAAGCAGAAATAAAACATGTCCTAGTGGCACCAATCATGTAGAAAAAGTGCAAGTAACAGTCCATAATATTCACTATCCTAATCACACAGTTCATCAGCAGAAATTAATCATTTCTAAGCGGCACCCATTATGTTGAAGAAGTGCAGGTAACAGTCCATAATATTCACCATCACTAATCAGACAGTTCAGGCATGAACAATAGTTTGAATGCACATACAAATGCTTTTACACTAAACATACAAATTCTAATAAGCACACAAATGATATCAGATAATTGTCATATTAACTATTACAAATACTCAAACATCAGTAAACCTATAATATTTATGGGTGTCAGTGCAAGCCACTACAAACAAATAAGATAATATTTAGGAGATAGGTTGGGACTAATTATTTGGGATTAGGAAAGGAAAACACACAAAACACACTCACTCATCTTTCATCCACATTAAGTACTACTGTGTAATTGGATAGTGTTAACTGTGTAAATGCAATTCTGTCAAAATTTGATGTTCATCATGTGTATCAAGTGGTAGTGGCAGCAATGTATAACAGTCAATAATAGTTAAGTCAACATCATAGTCATCATGTCAAGACCAATGTATGCCAAGCCAGATCAAAATGTACGGTTGCTGAACAACTGTCAGTGAGCCAAGATATGCAAATACTTCCTCTCTCCAAAAAAAAGTATATACTGCTTAGTGATTTAACAAAGTGTGTGTATAGACTATCTTCCTTCTACTTGAGTGTTCTAGTCTGCTATCTTCATCCTCCTTGTTCCATATAGACCAACAAAAAAAAATATGCACCTCACTTACTTTACCTCTTATCCACCAAAACTCCAATAATCATCAGCATCACATAATCTCAATACTTCAATAATACCTCTTACGTCGATACATATAAATCTTATTATCAATATCATTTACCTTACCTCTTGTCCACAAAAACTCCAATAATCATCAACTTCACATAATCTCAATAATACCTCAATAATACCTCTTCAATACGTCGATACATATAAACCTTATTACCAATATCATTTCACTTCCATAACAACTCTTTCCTCTAGTCAGTCTCCTTGAACAAGTACAGATAAAATCCTAATGCAAACCTCATCATCCTATACAATCTGAAGACACATTGTCAACACACAACCTCTGTGTAATCCATCTGACCCAAATCTTCTACTCATTATGAATTATAAACAAAAGAAATGCATACATGACCTCTAACAGACTTAGTTCGAATAACTCTCAGTAATTAAGTACGATTACGGAGCGTGAATGATCATAATATTTCACAGTGTGTACACCACTTCAAGAATTATGACAAACAGAAGCAAACATGTGGAGTATTTCTTGTGTCAAGTGTCACTTCCTATTTCAATTGCTCACGAAAAATGCAGTGTAATAACTGTCAATGGTCTAAACCTAGTTTTGGTATGTCATGTCGTTAGCTTCCTTCCTATTAGCATAAATTTATACAGCTTTCATAAAACCTCCAGCTCATGTGACTTCCAATAAAGTTTCTTGTACTAATGTCGTTTATGTCGAATATTAGCAGTTCATTTTCCTATCTTAAAAATATAAGGCACTGAGCGTAAGCAAAACATGCAATAGCGAGTAAATATACCAGTAGAGAACAGAATGTCAACAAGTGGATGCAGCACAATTCTTACAACGAGGCTCTGCCAAGCGAACAATCTATAATTAATACAATAGTGTGACCTAAACTCTATGTTCATACACAGTATATCAGCATTTCTATATACCAAATTAAAGAGTAGTTATGACAACAAAACAGAAATGTGTAAATATGCAATCCATAAGCAAGGCAGCAAATATGTTATCTAACTTAATAAACAGGTCATTAGCATCATATCAGCATAAGCAAATAAATGTTCATATGTAATCTTAATAAGTAAACATGAAGGCGCAAGCAGATAAATCACAAAGTATAACTTACATACCTAACCACATCAGCACAATTAATCAGGTGACAATTATAATTTAAATAAATAAGCACAGCAGGCACATAATAGAAAAATATGACATCAGTGAAAAAGCAGTGCAGCCAAGCGATGCATAATATACACAAGTTACAACCCAGTTCATTAATAATCATTGTCAAAATCAGTTAACGTTCGCAAGCTCGTCGCTTCGCAAGTAAATTCATAGGACATGAAATTTAGTACAAAGTATGAATCACGTAATTGCGAGCAGCAAATTACGTCTAAAGTACGTACCTAAGTGGAAATTTGTTACCTGAAAAATGAACTCAATTAATAGTTACCTTTTTAGTTTATTAGTTTCTTCTTGGAAATTACATTCTTTCTGAAATTTTCTCGATAGCAAGTCCTCTTAACATTGGAGACACACAGAATTTACCTGAAGTTCTTAAATATCTTATACAACCGTATCCTGAAAAATACTGAACGTTAATAACATAATTCATCAAGTCACTATAGCTTTATACTGAATTTAGTCGGAGAAATTAGACTGTGTATTTGTTTACGGCTGTCAGTGCATTCGCACTGAGCGCTCGATCAGCTGTAGGCGCATGACGTGGGAAGCAATTGTTTGTGGTCAACGACTGCCTTGTGCGGCGCGCAGACTTGACTGTTGCTTTGAGTATGTGCCGCCGCCAAAACACAGCGCGGTATCCTTGTATTCTCCGTGTGTTTACATGTAGCTGTTAGTTTCTCACAAGTATGTCATTCCACAAAAATTTTTCAAAAGTATATCATTCCACAAAAATTTTAACGTTAGATATATGATGTATTCCCTTAGAGCGTCGTGATTTAAGAGTTTCTACTTCAACAGTGTTATCATGAATAATTTTGCGAATTCTATATGGACCGTTATAAAGCAAAAAAAATTTGAGACACAAGGCTTTTCCTTTGTGAGACAAACGATGAGACTTAATCAGCACCTTTTGACCAACTGACAAGATTTTTAAACGACCAGGACGCTTAGCTGATTTCTCTCTTCTAGCAGCCGCAGATGCAATATTTTGTAGAGCCATGTTCACAACTTCAGAATGCCGCAGTTTCCATGAAGGCGGAAAAGGAATGACTTCAGAAATGAGATTTGTCGGAGCTTTGTTTTTTAATATCAGTATAGGCGGTAAAGAAGTTGACTCATTAGGAAGTTGATTCAGAATGTTTTGAAAAATATGAAGATACTGATCCCAAGTTCTGTGATTCTGATGACAATAAAGTCGACACAATTTATTGATTTCCTTCATCCATCGCTCTGAAGCGTTAGATTGAGGGTGAAAAAGTGAAATGAAAATTGGTTTAATTTTACGATGCCGTGGAGTACGAAGCCAAATTTTAGAACGAAACTGTGATCCATTATCTGATATAACCTTATCAACATGACCCACTTCCTTAAGAAAATGTTTAATGAAAGCATTAGATACTGAACGAGCTGTTGCTTTGCGTAAAGGTGTAAAACACACATATTTTGATGTCAACTCCACTGCTACGAAAATGTACGCAAAACCATTAGTAGAACGAACCACTGGACCGAACAAATCGACTGCAGCCATCTCCTTCAATTTCACTGGAATGATAGGAAACAACGGTGCTCTGTGAGAAATTGTTGGCGGCTTAGCCTTTTGACATAATTTGCATTTGGCCAGAACAGATCGAATACGTTTTTCCATATTACTGAAGTAGCAATTTCCCCGTAATTTATGAAAGCATTTTCTGGGACCAAAGTGTGCATAACTGAAATGCGTATACCAAATCAGCTTATTAACCCACTCATCAGGAATACAAACTAACCAAACAGAGTTGTCGACCGATTTTCGTTTAAAAAGAATGTCATTGCGAACTAAATAATGCTGTCTAATCGCTACGCTTTCCTTTCTCCTCCACTTCTCCTTAATGTCCTTCCAGATTGGATCCTTATTTTGCTCCTTAGCGATGTCCTGGAGCGAAGACGAAATAAAGTTCTCAAACGCAACACCTTGAATATACATCAAACAATAATTGTTTTCCTTGCAGTCCTCTTCAGCACTTTGTTTCAAACCCATAGGTGCACGTGATAAAGCATCAGCAACAATATTTGAAGAACCCTGTATGTAAACAATACTAAAATCAAGTTCCTGTAGGTACAACGCCCATCGTGACAATCTGCCATGAGTTAATTTTGTCGACATAAGAAATTCCAGAGCTCGATGATCGGTGTAAACCTTAGTATGTCTGCCATACAAAAATACGCGAAAATTTTGTGAAAGCCCAAACAACAGCCAAAGCTTCAAGTTCCGTAATCGAATAGTTCTTTTCTGATTTAGAGAGAACACGACTTCCAAATGCAATAGTTTTCTGGACTACAACGCCGTCTTCTTGTATCTCTTGAAATAAATGTGCACCTAGGCCTTTGTATGATGAGTCCGTCGCCAAACAAAAATCTTTAGATAAATCCGGATGTGAAAGAAGTGAAGCAGCAGCTAAAGCATCACGAAGTTGTTCAAATTCTGATTGAGCTTCCTCATCCCAACACCAATTAGATTTCTTTCCAGATAGTTCACATAAACGAGGTGTGTCCAAATCGTCCAATCTAACAAAGCGTCTAAGAAAAATACAGACACCAAGGAAACTACGAACATCACGTTTTGTGGTAGGAACAGCATAATTACGAATAGCGTCTAGTTTCTCCGGATCAGGAAGAATACCTTCTGTAGAAATAATGTGACCAAGAAATTTCACCTGAGAACGACCAAATTCAGATTTTTCTAAGTTCACTGTAATGCCAACTCGTGCAAAAATACGTAATAATGAATCCAAAATTTTGTTGTGTTCACTCCAAGAATGTTTAGCAATAAGAATGTCGTCAACATATGAAGTAATATTGTCACGAAGATAAACAGGTAAAATTTCATTTAAGCTATGAATGAATGCTGCAGAAGATACAGTAAGTCCAAATGGTAATTTCCGAAACTGGTAACAGTTACCAAAGGCTAAAAAGGCAGTGTATTTTCTACAATCAGGGTGGAGTTCTATTTGCCAAAAACTTGCGCACATATCAATCTTGGATAAAACTTTAATTCCATGGAAATGTTGAAGAAGTTCATCTAAATTTTGTGGGCGGTCAGTTTCAGGAATGATGATATTATTTATCTGTCTGGAATGCAGAACCAGACGAATTGATCCATCCTTTTTAAGAACAACGTGTAATGGGCTAGTATAAGGACTGACTGCAGGCTCAATAATGCCCTGATCTAACATGTACTGAAGTTCATTCTTAACCTTCTCTCTGTAAGCCAAAGGAATAGCATACGTTTTTCCGCGAAATGGTGTGTGTTCTTTTACTTTAAATAAATATTGTAAGCCTTGTATAGTTCCTGTGTGATGACTAAACACTGTAGCATGTGAAGTCAAAATGTGGTGCAGCTCTTCTCTTGCAACGTCATCTGGCACTTCAGCTTTCTTAACCTTTTCATTAATTAATTCTTCGCTATTAATTATATCACCCATCGCGTCTCTGTATCTATTGTCATTGTCATGAATAAACACACTGTCGTCATAATGCTCAACGAAAACATCAGAAGTAAGAAACCTTAAACATTTTGTATCTGATTCAGATCTTGTGAAACACTCGAAAAATTTCAAACATTTCGGCATTCCGGCAACAGTCAAACTCACACTTCCTTCTTTAAAGTTCAAAATTGCCTTATGTGCGTTAAGAAACTCCATACCTAATATAATTTGTGTACTGAGTAATGGAACAATAATAAAATTAGCAGAAAATTCGTATCCTTGACAAATGAAATTTAAGTTGGTCTGTTGTTTAACTTCCACACTTTTTCCAGAAATCGCTCCTTGAATTATAGTTTTTGAAATAGGTAACACAGGACAGGCAATAGTTCTTTCACATATACGAAAAACTGATTCACTAGTGACGTTCAATGGGGTCCCAGAATCTAAAACTGCAGTGAACTTATTCTTACCCACACATACTTCAATAACAGGATGAAAAATGCGTCTGCATTATTTTCCTTTTCGTCTAGCAAAATGTCTCTCATGTCTTCCAGGCGTACGTAGTGTAAAGTTGTAGTGTCATTACTTTCTGAACCGTCTATATTGCTGCCAGAAGCCGAAGCTACAAGTCATTGTCGATTGTTTGCGTCACGTCTTTGAGTATTCGCGTCATTTCGCGGATCAATTTCTACGATTTACACTTGTCTCTCTGAAGTTCTGTCACGTGGAGGATGCCAATTAGGTCCTTCCTGTCTGTTAGATGCAAATTCTTGGTTGTGTCTGTTATTAAAATTTCTATTTTCCTGTCTGTCTGCATGACTACTTCTTGTATAATTTCTACTGTCACTTCTGAAATTATTGTTGTATCTACTACCCTGGTTATTTCTGTAGAAAGAATTTCTATTACTGTATGAACAATTTCTGTCTTGATGATACCGATTACTGTTTCCATATGATTGATCATTCCGGTACGAATTACCGTTGTTATAATTGTCTGTGTAATTTCTGTTAGAACGTCTGTTATTGCCATAAGGCTGGTATCTATTGTCCTGTCTGTTACGTCTGTCATTCTCAAAATTACCCATATGACGCCTGTTCCGATCACTATCCCTTTTCTCTGAAAATCTATTGTAATTACTGTTACTGAAAAAGTTACAAGAAGTCCCGTCGTCGTTGTCATACTCAAGTTCTTGCAACAAAGTCTTAAAAGTCTCGATGTCGTCTTTACATCTTCCAGCTAAAGCAATTTGTCTTATGGATTGTGGCAGCTTAGTTAAACAAATGCGAATTAATTCAGTCGGGCTATAAGGGTTGGAAAGGAACTGATTCTTTCGAATCATGTCTTCAAAATATTCTGCTGGCGTGCGGAACTCAGACTGTTTAAAATTACGCTGCATAATAAGACTGTGTTTGACTCTGTCTTGCGTGTTTTCGGACCAATATGCCGATAGAAATGCATGATAAAAATCATTCAGATTATTACAATCTCTAATGAGTGCGCGCATCCGCGTCGCCGGTTCGTTTTCTAAATATCCACACATAAATTCCAGTTTGTGACTTAGTGGCCAATTTGGTGGAAGTGCGTACATAAATTGATCTAACCATGCACATGGATGTATGTCATTCTTAGAATTGTGGAAGATCTTAAATTTCCGAACAGTCAAAAAGTGTTTATAGTCAAAGTTTTCGCCTCGTGGCGACAAAGACCTACCGCGTCTGTCCGAGTCACAATGACGATTATTGTTAAATTCACGCGCCTGGCGCTCTCTTGTTGCATCCCGTAAATGAAACAAATTATTTTCTTCAAAACCGTCTGGTATCTGTGATTCTAAATTTCTTTTGCCGTCTTTTCCTGCGATTTCGCCTTCAATCTGTTTGACTTGCTTTTTTAATGCCTCAAATTCCCTTTCCACGCGTTCATTAAATTTTCCCTGATTTTCAACATGTTTATTTATGTTCTGGTATTCTTCGGTTTCTGCAAATGGCAATGGTGCTGTATCATCTGAATCTCTGTCCCCACTTAAACTAAGACTTGTCAGTTTATCTGAAATCTCCTCAACTCTTTCCGATAAATCACCTATTTGTTCTTTCTGTTTATTTACGTCTTCCGTAGGTGTCGCGACTCGGGTTTCAGTATTAACACATTTGGTAGTTAACTGTTCATATTGTTGTGTTAGGTTATTTATTCTGTCATTTGGTACGGATTCCTAGATTCTCTCAAATATTTCATCCTTATCGTGTGTACGTTGTAAATTTAACTCTGTAAATTTTTGTACTATCACGCGATCTCTTTCTTCCTGTTCTCTATCCTGTTCCTTTTGTCTAATCTCTACTGCAATTAATCTGTTATTGTGAGAATTCAAAATCGGTTGTACTTCTTCTCTGATTTCTTTCTTTAATTCATCTTTCATATTTTTGAAACATGTCCCTATTCGTGAGTCTAACCATGTTTCCATTGTTCCCATCTCAGTTTTAATTGTCCCTATCTCTGTTTTTAATTCAGATCCTAACTGTGATCCAAGTGAGTCTAACCGTGTTTCAATTGTTCCCATCTCAGTTCTAATTGATCCTATTTGTGAGTCTAACCGTGTTGCCAAATTTCCCATCTCTGTTTTAAATTCAGATCCTAACCGTGTTTCCATTGTTCCCATTTGTGAGTCTAACCGAGATCCCAAATTTAATATTGCACTCATCAACTGCTCGATATTAAATGGTTCAAAATTCTTTTCGCCCATAACATTTCCAGCAAAACTAACTTCCTTCTGCATAGCCATAAAGCTATCCGAGTTCGATACTATTTCAGAATCTTCTATCGTTGATCTCGTATTCTGTGAATTTTCTGATTGAGAAAAATTTTGAAATGGTTCCGGACTGTCTTCCCGACTTATTAAATTGTTTTCAACTCCATTATTCATTATACTGTTGTCCTGTGTTGGCGAGTTCGCCATGTCAACAATTTCGTCATTCTCACTATTCATCATTTTCGCCTTTTTCATCGATCGCGTAATCATTTACAAAACATACAAAACTCGTCACTGTACGAAAATTACACACAATGCCTCCTTATCTCCAACAATACCATTCACACGAGATGTTTCCCTGAAACACGATTAACGAACAATTGAAATAATTGCACTAGATTGTCAAACGCGTATACAAGACAACAAAATTAAATTATGAAATACCATTAGAAGAATGACAATTACCAAATCTACACATGCAATATAGACTGCTATTACTAAACTACAAATTACTACAACAATACTACTGTCTATTATTTTTACAATCAGAAGAATTCCAAGGGACGATCTGAAGCAGTGGTCGCCACATGCATGGGGGCTTAATTATTATTAATGAAAATACTTTTTAAATTTTTAGTAGCTGTATGTCCGATTACGAATCTCGTAAACGGTTGGCCCTGACTAGTATTTGTACGCAATCTGACTGCATAGAATAACAACAAAGAATGAAAGAAAATTTTCGTTAACACAATTAATTAATTAAGTCCCCAGCAACTATAAAACCTACGAAACCAAATCACAAGTGTAATTGTTCTGTGTGTGGGAGTGTGACTCAATGTACACATCTATCACGGTTCTTCTTCAATAAGACAAGAAATTTCAAATACCATTTATACTGACGTGACAAAAAAAATTAGAAATACTATAATTGCGCAAGAAAACCAGAATTACACTCTAATACAAGAACACACGCCAGATGCTTTGTTGACTGAACCTGTAATGACGCATTATTCAGGACACTGAAATAATGAGAGAGAAAAGAAAAGTTTTTTTTTACCTTCGTTTATATTGATGAAAAGCACTCTAAACATTACAATCTCTCCACACCGACTCGCCACTACCACATCTCAACAAGAACTTTTCAGTATCACATCTCAGCAAGCACTTTTCGCTAGCACATCTCAACAAGCACTGACTACTACGAGTTCTCCCCAAGCACTGCCAGTGGAGGCGGCTGAATAATACTCTTTGGCGCAATCTCTGGCGCTGTGGCTCAGTGTAGCCACCTTTCAGTATCAAAGC
This sequence comes from Schistocerca americana, assembly GCF_021461395.2. Classification (NCBI taxonomy): domain Eukaryota; kingdom Metazoa; phylum Arthropoda; class Insecta; order Orthoptera; family Acrididae; genus Schistocerca; species Schistocerca americana. Next base: position 239,152,947 of record NC_060125.1, on the reverse strand, counting down.
GCCTCTCATATTTACATATTCCAAAATATCGCAGGTATCTTTGGATTTGAACTATGGATTATTTTTTCTATCAGTAATCATTAAGCCTTGCTTATCGTTATAATTAAGTTGTTATAGTTTAGTTATAAAAGTGAATCCATTTGTATGTAATAAAATCTAGTAGATTTTTGTTTTTTACATTTTAATAAGATCCTTTCGTTATAAATGGAAAGTGAAAATAAACTGATTTGTCCATTGTGCAAAGAAGAAAAAGAAATTCATAAAGAAATAAACATTACAAATAAGAATACTACTTCAAAAAGCATTGTATTAATTGGATAAAAAAGAAAAAAATGAATATAGAGATTATAAATGAGAACATATAAACGAACTCATTAATAACTGAAGTAATTGCTCTAAATATATACATAACTGTAACTATAATCAACTAAAAACAGAGAAAGAAGATGTCAATTGTAGAAAACATAGAGAAGGGTATTATTAAACAGGTGATTTTTTTTGTGGAAAACTTCTTAATAAAATATATATGAAAAAAATCGTAAAGTACCAATTCAGGAAAAAATGTTGACTACTCATAAAATCCGTGGTATGTGCCACAACTGCTGTTTCAAGGAAATTCCAAAGAACTACCAGACAGCATTACTTTATGTTATCCTTTTTTTATAGTTTAAGCAAATGAAGACACAAAACCACAATCATTTTTTAGAGTCAAGTTACTGTAAAACATTGATCATCAACAATAAAATTGTTGATGGAACAAAAAAAGAAGAGGGTTATACTCCAGCCTCTCTAACATAAAGGCTGGGCTAAGTTTGCCACTTGTATCTGTAAATAAAGGGGTGTGGAAATGATAATAATAATAATTTTACCATCATAAAAATCTGGAAACTATTGTTTACAGTTTTTCTATAATAACTATATTATTATGAAAATTCAGTTATGCCTACAGAAGTGCTATTTCAAGGAAAAAGACAAAATCAAGCATGTTATGTGTTCTTATAAATTTTATTTTAAAAAATGCCTTTTACAAAGTCTAAAAAGTTACATTTTGTTACAGAAGTGCTATTCCAAGGAAAAAGACAAAATCAAGCATGTTACGTGTTCTTATAAATTTTATTTAAAAAAAATGCCTTTTACAAAGTTTAAAAAGTTACATTTTGTATTAATTTATCACTATTTTATAAACAGAATGTTACATTGCTACAGTCTATAAACAGCTGTTGTAATTACTCACACAGATTTTGTTTTTTTGTTTGAGATAAGGTATCATGTTTTTTAAGTCCTCCTTCATCTCAGTTTTCAACCTGTCTGTTAGTTCAAGCTGGGGTAGATCTAAGCCTTTTATGGTTTCCATCTTCACACCTTTTTTGAATACGTTCATTTGTGTCCACATTTCAACTTCATTGAGTGTTTTTTTAAGCACTTTTCTTTGGTTAGTTTTGGAAACTTTGAGCCAAATGGCCTTGGAAATTTCTAACTTTTTGGTGATGAGGTGTTCATTAACTGCTTTGGAGAAGTCATAAAAATCGTCATTGGTCATCATAGTGGTTAGAAAAGGTGGTTTGCTATTGGCGTTACATGAAACTTTCACAAGATCCAAAGGAACTTCATATTTTTCTACTCTTTTCCTTTTTCTCAATTACAGCAAAGCCTTGGGCCCAGGTTAAGTATGAGTGTCCAGACACAATGTACTTGTGGTGTACATCGTCGTAGAAATCATCAGAGATCAAGTATATCCATAGGAACAATACCATTTGGTTTTTGTTTTGGTCACAGCTGTTGTCAGACCGCACTATTAACTTTTTTTCTGTGTAATTTTACTTTTAATCCCCCTTAGCATACAGCTCACTATTTCGTTGCCTCTGTAACATTATGTCATTGTCTTATCATTTTAAATCATTCACTAATCGAGCAGTAGCTCGGCAACAGCAACAGTTAGCAAATAAAGTTGTGAGAATGTAAAAGGTGAACGACCTGTGATGTAACTTGTTTATTGTCGAAGCGCTGTCAGAGATGCAGTGAGTTACTGACTTTGAAAACCGCGGCGCGAAAAACGGACAGAAGAAGAACACTTGTACACGTTTTTTTTTATGTACGAGATATTCTCGATGAACAGTTACCCATTTTTCTCTTATCTCTTGTAACTTGTGTCGGACGCGCATGTCTTGCCGCCGTATTATTATCGTTAAAAATAATATTATTTTAGTGTAAAGTAAAAGTGCAATACCAAAAGTGCAATACTGCATAGCAGTAGATTTATTGTGCGACGTGTATGTGAAAACGTCAAAGGAATTATTTTCATTACGAGAAGTGCCAGTCAAAACGGCATCCATGTTAGATCCTTCATTGCAGTGTAAGTTCATCTATTAATTGCCATAAATTCACAGTTAAATGGAACTGGTGTATCGACTATTTATTTAGTATAGAATCTATGTTTCACTCATTTATGAAGTTATTTAATTTTCTTTATGTTTCTGCCAAATAGAGAGTTCAGAGTCACGAATTCTTTCGTCAAGTTCGGACGGAAGTTGCATGTGGCGAAATATTTTCTCCGCGCCATATTCTACTGGTAAATGCATGATAAACTGAGGTCCCTTAGAAAATTCATTTTGAGCTATCCAAAAATAATTATATTTTGAATAGTCATTTACTCTCCTGTGCAATGCAACTTCCGACTGTTCAGACGATCCAACAAGAGACAGCCGCACATGGTCGGCGTTCGCAAATATATTTCCACCGCTGATTATAGCTATATGTTACAGCACAAAAGTAAAAATATTGTTATAATAAGCGACTACGAACGGGGACATTTATAACTGTATGTTTATGTAAACATATCGTTATAATTGGCGCATGAACAAGGACGCGAATTAAAAAAAAAAACTCAAAGGAATACAAATTTATACAAGATACACATTTTGGGAATATTCATAAAGAATTGTGGCTAATCTTGTGCTTTTTATTTGTTACATGGCATCAAACACCATCCAATAAAATTTCCATTGAGCGAAAGAAACGAGATATTCAGAGTAAATTACGGAAGAGAGGTTTTTTTTTGGAACCGAATTTGTGCGAAAATCTAGTTGCTATGCCCAAGGCAGTCATCAGCAACGTAAGTTAAAATTTCGTTAGCCATAGACAAGCTTCCTTAATTTCAGCCGACATTAATCAATTTGTGATGATCTTTATTAGTTGCAGTAAAATTTGCTTTGAATTCAGTAGATTGCATTTAGTAGATTGGTAATTTCTTCAAGTATTGTTTAAATTCCATTGTTGTGCATAGCATATCATTTGTTTTTAAATGTCCGCTGCCTGTTCATGGAACTGACCAGCCTTAGTTTTCATTTATTTTGAACAGTGTGCAGCCATACTTTCTTGGCGGTCCAGAATAGTCTCTTGTTCTCGTGACGTGCAACTCGCGACATTCCGATCTTGTGACGTAGCAGTGACAACCGACTCGCAACCGATAAATTACATCTCTGTCGACAGCTGACGGCCGTAGCTCAAACGAACTTCATTGACTTACTGTTTGTAAATAAGTGAGCTATG